>NC_135723.1:11107617-11383802 GCF_964656455.1 Halichoerus grypus
GCACATGAGTTAACTGAGATTTAGAGGGATCTTGCTCAGAGTGCTCGTGTGAGTCTGGACTCCGTGGCTGAGGGTTTGGGAGTGAGGGAGGGCAGGAGGTTCCATGCACACTGCTGTTGTACTCATCTTGTTAAACTTTGTCTTCCCCACTGCATCCCTATTAACCGCTATACCTGCAGCGGCTTTGGGGACATAGGCTGTCCGTTGGGACCACGGAGAGATTCATTTTGTGAACCTGATTCCAAAGAGCAGCCTGTGTAAGTCACTGGAGCTTTCCCATATCAGCAGGATAATGTGGTATCTGGCCCCCCTAGGCCTGGGCTGGGGACAGCAGTCCCTTGTCCCTCTGTGTGACGGCACAGGGCAAGCAGATCGCCCTGCCCCACCCAGGGGAGGAAGTGGCAGGGAGTGAGCGCCCTTATTTTTAAGTCTCTTTGGAATATTTATTTGCAGCGGGGGCTGGGAGGGGGGCGGCATGCAAGCCTGTTGCAGAGGCATCTTGGTGTCCTGCTAACATGGGCAGTTCCTGGTCTCCGGGCTTGGGTGTCTCAGATAAAGGGTAAGCATCTGGAGAGAAGCTGTCAGCATGATGAAGGGGCGGCTGGAGGAATGATTTATGAGGAAAGATGAAAAGGACTGAATATGAATGGCAGGGCCAGTGCCGGCTACAGGGACACGTGGTACCTCTGGAGTAAGGAGAGACCGCTGCGAGCACCAAGACAGAGGAACATGCATGGAGACGGTCACAGGGAGGCCACGGGATCTCCTTCTCTCAGGACCGCAGGTAGGACTGATGCTTACTGAGAAGACCGGTGTGAGACAGCAGACTTTAACTGCCTAAAGCTGTTTCCGGGCGTGGATCTGACCTGAGATCTCTCGGGGTCTGGTGATCAGATGCAAGTTATATCAGGACCATAAGGAAAGTTAACGTTGAGACTTCAGAGCGCTGATCTCCTGAGATACTTTGAACTGCAGCGGTCGAAAACTTACAGGCTTCTCTACAAGTTTCCTTAGATATTTTTTGATACCTCCACATTTAGTGCCACCCACAGTAGAAATAAAAAGATATGACCCTTGCTCTTCATTTTCTGTTTTGGGGAGAGACTGCACTAAACACACACAAATGATGAAGTAACCTATCAACAAGTATAATGTGGCAGGATGAAAGGCACGACTCTGCTGGGGCTGATTTCTGATTCCAGGGGGGTTTACAATAGAGCTCCGACTGCACGGCAGATTTAAATCCAGTATGAAATTTCTCCTAATTAACATTTCCCTTCTTCCTTCCAAATATCAAATTTATGGGCTCTTAAGAAATTCACAGAACACACATATGCCAATGCTGCATTTTCTTTCCGCTTGATCCGTCCCAGCTGTTATTAACTTTCACGTCTGCCTCTCATTAATTTATGAGGGGTTCTGAACTGCGATCTGAAATGCTCCCCTGGATTTTAGACCTTTGGGGGCGAATTTCACATTCGTTGAGAGTGACCCTTGCTAGTTCAGCCAAGCATGTGCGTTTCTCTCTCTCTCATGCTCTTCCCGGGGCCTTTTGGTGACGTGTGTTTTCAGGCGCTGTCAGGACCCGAGGGGCTCACAGTGAGGCTGTCGCTGTGCCTCCCACCCGGCCGATCGGACCTCAGCGTCCTTAGCGCACAGCTCCCGCCCTTAAAGTCGAAGGAGGTTTTCTGAGTTTTCATGGGCATCTCCCCGACCTAGGGCCGGTGAAAGTTCCATTTAGCACTTTTGTGTATCATAGAGGCCGCCAAAAATGCTCTTTTCCTCTCTCCTTTGTTCGCAGTCCCAAGGAACTGAGTTTAGGGCATGAAGCATTCAGGTGCAGCTTTCGGTCCTTCACACTCAATTGTTCCTAAACATGAGTCCCTTTTAAGCGTGGTTGTTTGAACTTGATATTTCGTAGCGCTGGCCACATGTTCTTCCTGTCCAGGAGCAGCCACCACTCTGAGGGCCGAAAATAGCCCAGTGATGACAGAGGGGAGTGGTCAGTGCTTGGGACTGTCTGCCCTACAGAGGAGAAGAGTTTGGAGACCTGCCTTACAGTGCCTTCTTGTAAATCTACTCCAGTAGCATATTCCTGAAAAGTTCTTGCTTTTTAGGAACAGTGCAGCCTTGTTCCTTTGATGCCAGTCACCTGCTATCAGTCTTCAGATTTTCTGAAACATCTCTCTCATAATGAGCCACCAGGTGAGCTTGACTTTAAGGCATGCATTTTTTTTTTTCTGCTGCTTTAGGTCCCGAGTATTAAGATTCCAATTAGAAGCTCTATTATACAGAGCTTGATATCCGAGCTGTGATTGGCCCCTCTTCTGAGAAGAGTCGAGATCCTGTAGGGTGCGGATATAGGATGGAAGCGTGAGTCCTCCTGTCATGTGAATTCCTTCCTGGCAACAGTGTGTGGAGGGGACTCAGTTAGGAACAAGACCCTGGTTCAGTCTGGCTGAGAAGCTCTGCCAGCTTCGTCGTGTGAGTGAGTTTTGGAGTCAATAAACTTGGACATGTGGGCGATATTAATGATTATGTGTTATATCCCTAGTTGTCCTTATTGAGCTAATAGTATCGGAGACCAAGGTAAAATATTTATTTCAAAGTGCTTGCTGCATGTGAATGCCAGCCAAGTTGTGCAAAGAGTCAAGGTGCAAATGCAACATCCCAAGGAGTTGGAGCTTTGTCTTCTTTTCCCAGTAGTCTGATGGCCTAGGTAATACGCTTTTGAGTTTCCTTTGTATTTTTAAATAATCCCATTCTTTTTTTTTTTTTTAAGATTTTATTTATTTGCAGAGAGAGAAAGACAGCAGGGGAGGGAACACAAGCTGGGCGAGTGGGAGAGGGAGAAGCAGGCTTCGTGCTGCAAGGAGCCCAATGCGGGGCTCACTTGATCTCAGGACTCTGGGATCATGACCTCAGCTGAAGGCAGACACTTAATGAGTGAGCCAACCAGGCGCCCCAAATAATCCCATTCTTTAAAGTCAATGTTCCTAACCACTTTTTTTCTTTTGAAATTAATATTGAAGGGGGGCTTTTCGTGTTCTGAAATTGTAGGGGAGGCTTTGGCAATAGGGATAACAGTGGGGTATGTGACGTGCAGAGTGCTAAAGCAGTGCATTGTTGGTACGGTGCTAAGTGAAGAGACCTGTGTTCTTTTAGAGCTCATTTTATTTTAAACAACTTTGAGGATTTTTTATAGCCTTGGCTAAAGGCTTTGCAAAACTGTTAATGCTGGGCTCATCTCTGTCAAGTGATGTCACATTGAGTAGAACAAGAAGAGCTAATATTTGGTCAATGCCAAGATGGATGACATTTGGGCAGCCGTACACCTCCAGTCCACTTAGGAGTTGTGACGGGGTTTTGCTAGGATGCCACTCCTGAGTGATGATATTCCAAACTGGGAAGCGGAGGCAGGTCTGAGCAGGGTTGTTTCCCCGAAACTGATTGGTAAAAACTGAACAGGAAAAATGGATTTGTAAAAGCTTTTCTCATCTCTGATGATTATTTGATTACTCCAATATTAGTTATTTTCCCTAGAAAAGATCCAGAAGGAAACCTTGAAGTTCTCTTTGTAATTTAAACTTTTACTGTATTTTCATTAAAATTAGGGGCACCTGGGTGGCTCAGTCGGTTAAGCGTCCCACTCTTGATTTCAGCTCAGGTCATGATCTCAGGGTTGTGAGATTGAGCCCCACGTCCGGCTCCGCACTGGGTATGGAGTCTGCTTAAGATTTTCTCTCTCTCTTTCTCCCTCCCTCTTCCCTCCCTCTCTCCCTCCCTCTCTAAAAAAGAAAATTATATTTACAAGTAGTACATGCTTACTTCAACAAATGATAAAGTGCACGAGGGCTTTGGAGGGAAAGCTAAAGTTGTCCCCATCCTTTCTACTTCGACCCCAGTGCCAAGGACAGTTTTCACTATTTCTGTTTTAGTTCTTTTGGTACACAACCATCACAACTCCAGAATGTGCTTATACCTTTACTTCCTGACATTGACTTTTGATATTTTCACTCAACACGATTTATTGACTTTCCAATAGGAGAGGAAGCCTTTGATTTCCCAACATTGTACCCTTCTTTCCTTTCAATATTGATATTATATTATTGGTGTTACTGTTATTTCTATAATGGTTATTCTTAGAAAGAATATCTTAAACCTCTATTGCTTTTTTTCATCAACTTCTCATAGTAATTTTTGATTTTCCAGTTCAGAAAGTGAGGGTATTAGGTGACCATCCCCAGCCCATCTTCTGGAGTCTGGCTTTTCCATTATAGGGTCCGTGTTGTTAATATCTCCGTGGGATTTGGGCACCTGGGTGGCTCAGTTGGTTACGCATCTGCCTTTGGCTCAGGTCATGATCCCGGGGCCCTGGGATCCAGCCCGACATCGGACTTCCTGTTCCATGGGAGAGCCTGCTTCTCCCTCTGCCGCTCCCCCTGCTTATGCTTTCTCTCTCTCTCTCTGTCAAATAAATAAATAAAAAACTTAAAAAAAATACCGCCATGGGATCTCATAGTCAAAACCACATCTGCTGTGTTTCTGTCCATAGGTTGACTTTAAAGGCTGAAAATCAGTCAAGTATCTACAGCCTTACTTCTTTGCTGCTCTAGCATTTTAATCCCTAACTCACCTAGCAGTGATGGGTCTAGCATTAAGGACAAGTGCTTTATCTATTCTTATTATTTGTCTTTGTAAGATCCTTACATTTCCCCCTCAGCCCCCTACCCTTATCATTTGCACTTGAGGGAGAGCACCCGTCTTTCCTGGGCACTTCATTCTGCCAGGCAGCCTGGACTGGGTGTCCGGGAGCCATCCTTCATGGTCGTCCACACTGGAATGACTCTTCCTGGGTCTTACGCCTTTGTCATTCTTGCTTTACTTTGTTTTATGTGGTATATCCAGTAACTTCCCAACAACAGACGAGGTACATGTTCTGAGTTCTGGCATGGGTGAAAATAACTTTATTCTGCCCTTGCTTTTGTAAAGATAGATTAGCTAGAATTCTAACTGAAAAAAAATCATCTCCCCTGAGATGTTGGAAGGCGTTGCTGCATTTTATATTAACATCTAAGTTTGTAGATGAGAAGTCTGATGCCTGTTTGATTTGTATTCCTTTTAGATGCAGATCTTTTTTGCCCTTAGTGTCTGAAGGCCTGCACTGAGATACAGATATTTTAAATGTAATTTGATTTGTATTCATTCTGCTTATCAGTTGGTAGACCAGTCTGGAGCTGCACTTGTATCTCTGGGGAATACTTTCTATTCATTCTGTCTTTAATCATTTATTGCCCTGTGTTCTCTGTTCATCTTTTCTAGATTCTGCTTAGTTGAATGTTATGCCTCCTGGGTTATTTTTCTACATCTTCCTATCTTTTTCTTTCATATTTTCCATCTGTTTGCTTTTGGCTCTGTGTTCTGGGAAATTTCCTTGAATTCATTTTTCAGTGCTTTTGGTGATATTTTAATTTTAGTGATCCTATTTTCAATTTCTGAGAGCTCTTTAAAAAAATTCTCTTATGGCTCCCTTTTTGTAGCATGTTGCTCTCGCCTTTTGTGTGTAATACTTTCTCAGCATCCCCCAAAAGTTGCCTCTGGGGTTACTTTCTCTTGTTGATTCTGGTCCCTCTCCCTGTGCCCTTCCTTCATCCTCTCCTAGGCCTCACGATCCCGGTGTCCGCTCACCCTAAAACTCTGAGCAAGGAGGCTGCCCTGGGCTTCCTTTGCTCAGGCTTATCTAAGGAAGGAGGCTTGCTTTCCTCAGAGTGAACATCCTGACTGTGCAAATCGATTGGCAGGATTTCCTTCCGAGAAATACGGCAGGGCCCTCCACATGCCAGGATGTGGAGGTCTTGATTCTGGGGAGCAGTGAGAACCGGTGTGCCTTGGGCACGTACCAGGGGCCACGCCAACCTGGCGGATCGACTGGAGGTTAGAGCTGGTGTGGCTTCCATGGCGAGTGCATTTCAGTGAGAGACTTGGGTGAGGTGAAGCCTCCAAAATCCACATTAACTTCACTTTACTGGGACAGTTCATCTGATTTTTTGAAGAAGAGGCATAATGATTTATTTGGGAAAATTCCAGCTACCTGTGCCTGGTGCCTTGGGGCAGGTCGCATGACAGGGGTTCCAGGTAAAGATCTGCCCAGGCCAGCACTTTCTGGGTGGACCAGCTGTTGCTTCTTTCGTTGCCCTCTTAATACTCTGGGCTGCCGCTTCTTTACAAGCCGAAGCTATAATTCTACTCTTAGCCAAGTGGTGTCTTACAGAAATCAGTTGAAATTTTTTGTTCTGATTTTATTTCATTGACTGTGTTAAGAGGATGGGCTCTATACCCAGGCTGCCCGGGGTTCAAATCCTGGTTCTGCCACTTCTAACAATATGATCGTGGGCAAGTTACTTAGTTTTTGCTGAGGAAGCCTTTACCTTCTCACTTCTACAATGAGGATTATAACAGCGCCTGCTTCAGAGGCTTATTTTGAGGATTGAATGATGTAATTTCCATGAAGTTTATAGAAGTGCCCAGCACAAAGTGCTTTGTAAATTTTATTCTTATTTGTATGTATTTTTATTGTTACTATAACATCTACTTCCATCTTTGTATTTTAAAGACGTCTTCGGAGGAAATGGCAAGAAATATATTTGCCCAGCCCACCATCTTGAATTGGAAATGATAAATTAATTTTTTCTTTTTTTTTTGTATTTTCCGCCTATTGAGAAAAGCTCTAAAGTCAGTTGCACTTAGGGTCCAGTGCTGGCTCTGTCACCTGACAGGGTGACATCGAGCAAGCATTTAACTCTGGTTTGATCATCTTTCTAATGGCGGCAGTAATGGTGACACAGAGTGGTGGCGGAGTCAATGGGAGAACACACTAGAACTCCCAGCACATCGGCTTCCCACGCACTTAGTCTTCTCAGTGGCTCTGGCCACGCTCATGTCTTGGTCTTAAGCCTGGAGGAAGGTACTCACACACCAAGATGGTGTGGCTCATGGGTTGTCCTCTTAATGTCTTTTGATGATGTTGGATCCCCCCTTTATAGCTTTCTTTACTTTTAGCTTTTAGAATGTATCTTATTCTATGATTTTATGAGAAGCTTGAAAATAATGGAATTTAACCCTGAGAACTGGGAAAAGTCCTACCTACATTAAAAACTAGGCATGGTAATTGTGCTCTATATTATGGAATTAACATACAAAGATGAAATAGTACAACTTCCCAAAGGCAACTCCCATCCCAGCCAAAACATATTTTAAAAGTCTTACTTCTCCTCACTTGAGGAGCTAGTCGTTCATTTCCTCAGAAAAGTTTCCCCTGGTTTATTTTCTTTATCCAAATAGATCAAAAAAAAATAAAAGAAAATAAAGTAAAATAAAATAAAAATGAAAATAAAATAAAATAAAATGGCAACTGATATGATGGTTCAGTAGAAACTTGAAGTAAATAGTTCAACTCTGCCTAATTCATAACAATTAAAATGGGTATATCATCAAATTAGGTCTTTTTTTTTTTAAGATTTTATTTATTTATTTGACAGAGAGAGACACAGCGAGAGAGGGAACACAAGCAGGGGGAGTGGGAGAGGGAGAAGCAGGCTTCCCACTGAGCAGGGAGCCCAATGCGGGGCTCGATCCCAGGACCCTGGGATCATGACCTGAGCCAAAGGCGTTCAGTTCAATGACTGAACCACCCAAGTTCCCCATCAAATTAGGTCTTAAGTTGAGTGCCCATTTACTACAGCCTTGCTACATACAAAAGTTTTTCTCCTAACATCTATGTATATGTTTCTATATATGTGTCTGTTTTCTTTTTTTTTGTTGTTTTGCATGTTAAGTATATTTTAAAGTAATTGACTAATACGCCCTCTTTTTAATTTATTTTTTAGCATGGCCCATTTTAATGCCACCACACTGTCGAAAAATCATAAACTTAAGAGAGATCAGTAATACTGTACAAAACTTAACCTTGTCTTTGAATTGGAAAAGTTATTTTCAGCCCGTCCCAAATATCATTAGGGTTTTAGGATTTTACGTCGGTGCTGTATTAAAGAGACCGCTGCGTGGTAGAAATCGGCTGTGGTGAAGAGAGGGGCACAGGGACCTGGGGGGGGGGGGGTCACGTGTTCTGGTTAGTAGATACCACAGTCTGCAAACAGTTTTTCAAGTCAGATCTCATTGAGAAGAGGAAGGTGAGCAGATTCGTGAGCTTTAAATACATGCTTGCCCACCTCACATAGAGTAAATGTCAGCGTGTTCCTTTTTTTAATCAAACATCCCTGAAGAACGTGTAATGGGCTGTAGAGTCAGGGAGAAATGTCTCTATTCCAGCTTGGATAGAAGATATTAGGCAGTTTGTCTGCTCAGAGCCTGAGGGCAGTGGTCCGCCCCTGGGCCCCAGTTGAAAAGGCTCCTTACCAGCAGGGCTGCATGCAATCAGACCACGTCAGACTCGGGAAGATAGGCTGTCAATCAGAGGACAGGACCGTGTGGTTGGAAGCTGGTGAGAAATTGCAGAGCTGAAAATCCCAGCTGCAAGACCTGGCATGGGCCTGGAGTTGGTGTGGCTGAGCTAGGAGTGGTCTCACTGTGGTTTTCTGTGGGGTCCTCGCTCTTCTGGGCTGGAGCTGGTCCTATAGGCCAGGACCAAGAATACCACGGCTTCCCAGCCCTTCGGCTGCCCCTCTTCTGAAAAACTGGGTTACGGAGCCCAATCCCAAAGAAGGTTGTGGTGGCAATTTCATAATTGGTGGCTTAGTTCAGCTGACCTGTACACTTTTCTGAAGTTTTCAGATACTGTCGAGACAGACTAAAGACCAGCATACCCTCTACGATAGGGAGCTTACGTGACTTCTTGCAAAAGGAAGGTCATGGAGCTGATTCTGATTCTCTTTTCCCTTTGGCTCCCGGGGAAAGTCAGAGTTAAATGTGTTGCTTAGCTAGACCAACTCTGTGGGATCTGTGGCCTGCATCTTTTCTACTAAACTTCCTCGACGTCGCGACCACCTCCTCTGACCAAATTTTTATTCAGTCAGCGTTTTCTACGTTTTCACAAGAATTCTTCAGTGCTGCCTGGAATCTTTAGTGAAATGAGGCAAAGTTTTAAAATAATACTCCTCCTAATCAGTCAGTAAGGAGTGTTAGAATTCACTGGATTGGGAAACAATCACCGAAGTGAGTATTATTGAAGCAATATGTGGAGAGGGACATGTGTGACCGCGTAAGTAGGTTGATGAGAAATCCAGTACTGAATGAATTTGGAGCTCGGCCCTGTTCCTTCTCCTTGAATGGCAGACCTTTTCATGGAAACATAGATACGCACCCTTCCTCCCGTCTGATTGGGAAATGGCGGGTACCTGCCGCCTCTGAGACAGGCCCCAGAGGCAACGAGTGCAGGTTTTAAACTTTTCTCACCTGCAGTACTTGTGTGCATTAATGCTTCTCTTTCCCATCACCTTTTTTTTTTTTTTTTTTAAATCCTTTGGCTTTAAATCAGGTTGCGGGACATTTGTTGGTGGCCCTCCTCTTCCAGGTCCCAAAGTGCAGTGACTTCATAAGCGCGTTTTAATATTTTAGAATTTGTGTTTCTCCCGTTCAAACATGTCATCATTAATTAAGTTCCGTAGGACCGTGCATGTGTTCTTAAGTTATCCCAGGCGCCCAGCACCACCGAGCCCCATTGTACAATTCCTCCACGTAAATGCAGTCTAGTTAGACTCTCAAAAATAAGAGGCTTGTCTCCTGAGGACAGCTCCATATTACAGGCGGAGTATAATCCTTAACATTGTTTTGCTTTGCTTTCAAACGGCTGGGGACAGTGAGTCAGGAGTGAGAACTCCCTTTGTTTCATGTCCCTTGCGTGGTAGGGGAAGAATGTAGCAGGGCAGAAAATGAAGAAAGACATAAAAGGATCTCAGCTCAAGGAGGTCAGATCCATCAGAGGCTTAGCGTTGCCTTCAAAGATGCCTTGGACAGGTGGCAGTTCAAGACAATCACAGCGGCTGCATCCGCTGGAGCTGAGATAAGGGATTCCTGCTGCAGCCTGCTATCTGGGGCCCGTTTGCTTTGATGTAACTCTGCTAGCAAGACTTTGGGGAGCAGGCGACTGCCTTCCTCCGCGATAGGCTGCTGTTGTTCAGTCTTTTAAGGTCTCATTACAGTGCTCCTGGAGGATTAATCCTCTTTAAGGTTTACATGGGATGGTTTTGTCCGGAGGCCCAGCCGGGGACCACGGTGCCACCTGCACGTGGCATTGCGTTAGCCTCTCTCTCCCTCCCCCTTCCCTCTCCAGCGTGCTGGTACTCGTGCTGAAACCTTTAGCATCCGTCACTCTCCCTTCCTGCCGATGGCAGAGGACCATTAGCGCTAAATAGTCAGATTCTGCTGCTTCTCCAGCCTGATCTTTGGTTTTTTTAAAGATTTTATTTATTTATTTGATAGAGAGAGAGAGCACAAGTAGGCAGACAGGCAGGCAGAAGGAGAGGGAGAAGCAGGCTTCCCGCAGAGCAGGGAGCCCAATGCGGGGCTCGATCCCAGGACCCTGGGATCATGACCTGAGCCGAAGACAGACGCTTAACCGACTGAGCCACCCAGGCACCCCATGATCTTTGGGGCTCTAATATGTATTTTTCCACTCTATTCCCACACCTCGTCTGTCCCATTTGAGAAAGAAATCATGACGTTGCTTGGCTCCAACGATGTGCTGGTGAGTTCTTTTGACCCATTGCCCTTAAAAACACAGTTTTAAAGACAGATTGTGTAGGGGCACCAAGGAGAACATCTGTTTGCATAAATTGCATATATTTGGAACGCTTAATTTAAACAATGAATTCCTTTAAAGAACAAGCCAAACTTAAATTTTATGAGGTTCTCTGTTGCAAATAATCCCATCAGTTAGGAAAAGAAAAGTGTAGATTTTTATTTTTGGCTTGTTTAACACACAGAACGGCAACGAGCCAAAATTACCTCCTGAATCTCAGAAATAGACTGACAATTGGAACTTTTGGTTGAACAAAGCATGTCACCGAACCTCAAGTGGCACTTGCAGGGGGCGAGTTGGGGATCTTTGAGGCCTGTGTTTGAATGGGAGAAAGTGGAGGGTGACGTTTGGTCCCGAGGCCATCCTCAGCTTCCTGTTCTTGGGGCTGGGGCCGGTTCCGGGATCGGCAGTGGGACATGGTGGCTTCTCATCCCTAAACTGCCTTTACCACACTGCTCTGGTGTCAGACTGGTTCTTCAGGGGAGGGTACTTAGCTTGAAACAAATGCCGAAGCTGGTCAAGTTCCCAGAGTAAGTGCCATCCACATGTGAATTCTGCGCAGGTCGGACTCTTTCCAAATTTGACATAATCTTTAAAATGACAGAAGCCAGCTAAGCTCCCACAGTGGATTGAGTGAAGGAGAAAGAGGTAGTCATGTGGACCACCCTTCATCATAGCACGTGCTTGACTTTGAAACTTTGGCAAGGGATGGTTTTCTGGTATGTTCACACTGCTTGAAACTTAACCATTTATCAAAAGGTGGTCCTCATGGGACACCTGGGTGGCTCAGTCATTAAGCGTCTGCCTTCAGCTCATGTCATGATCCCAGGGTCCTGGGATTGAGCCCCGCATCGGGCTCCCTGCTCAGCGGGAAGCCTGCTTCTCCCTCTCCCACTCCCCCTGCTTGTGTTCCCTCTCTCGCTGTGTCTCTCTCTGTCAAATAAATAAATAAAATCTTAAAAAAAAAAACAAAAACAGAAACACAAAAAAGTGGTCCTCGTGTGGCTGTGGAGAATCCTGGACCTCACCCCAGACCTCCTGAGTTAGAATTCCTGGGAACCGAGTCTGGGATTCTGTGCTTTTAAACCAGTCTTTATACAATAGAGGGTGAGAACCAGTACTTTAAAGTTCAAGATCAGGTGTCAATTGAATTCTTTAAATTCCCAAATGGTAAATACTTAGATTTTCTGTCTTCAAAAGAGCCTGTAAATTTGCTCAACTGATTGCTATACATTCTATCCCTATCTGAATTATACTTTATCTTTTTTGATAGTTGCTTAAATATCAATTTGAATACTTATGATGAAATCAACTTACTTTCCCTATGTGCTAACGAAGTTGGTTAATTAACAAATTATTTGCCGCTATAGAGAATTTTTATTTATTATTCCCTAAGTGTTGTGCCTAAAGTGAAGTAGCTACAGGCGGTAAAGGATAATTTGTACAATTGTTTCATGTACCTGAATTTTTGTTTAGGGGATAGAAATGGAAACCCTTACAGGCCTTTTAATGCATGTGTATTTAGATGTGCGTTGTCAACAAAAACACAGACCTTACTAAAGATGAAAATACTGTCTTTTGCTAGAATAACCACCAAACTTATCAATTATTTTTCTATTGTTAACATTTTGGTGAAGACTCTGCATTTGTTTTAAAGTAAGGTCTTATTGCTGAGATTACCAGATTCAGGATATGGAAATGTTGATTGAGCTTGATTATCTCCAGAAATGGGAAAATATAGACATGACTGATTAAAAAAAAAAAAAAGTGGGCCTGGTGTGTCCAGTAACCCATCAAAGTGGAAGCTGTAATTGAAAAGCTGATTAACATGGACTTCAGACATACATATTTAAAATAAATGCATTTGAGGGGCGCCTGGGTGGCTCAGTCGGTAAAGTGTCTGCCTTCAGCTTGGGTCATGATCCCAGGGTCCTGGGATCGAGCCCCACGTTGGGCTCCTGGCTCAGCAGGGAGCCTGCTTCTCCCTCTCCCTTTGCCTCTCCCCCTGCTCATGCTCTCTCTCTCTCTGTATCTCTCTGTATCTCTGTCTCAAATGAATAAATAAAATCTTTAAAATAAATAAATAAATAAATAAATAAATAAATAAATAAATAAATAAAATGCATTTGGGGTGCCTGGGTGGCTCAGATGGTTAAGCATCTGCCTTCGGCTCTGGTCACGATCCCAGGGTTCTGGGATCAAGTCCCGCATCGGGCTCCCTGCTCAGTGCAGAGCCTGCTTCTCCCTCTCCCTCTCCCTCTGCTATTCCCTCTGCTTGTGCTCTTCTAACTCTCTGTCAAATAAATAGATAAAATCTTTTAAAAAAAATAAAATAAATGCATTAATGGGCTTGCCATTAGATTTTCCTTGATACAAATGCTAACATTTTGTTAACATTTATCATAAACACTATGAAACAGTAGAGGCGTGAAATAAAATGAGATGTTGGCGTACTACAAGTTCCGTATTGAATATCCAGATTTATCCTTTTGTCCATTTGGTTGGTAAGGTCGAAGAGACACTCTTGTTTGTTGTAGTAAAAATATTCCCTGTTCAATCATTTCTCGCCCTGCTGCAGGTTCTAGGAAAATCTGATAATCAAACAGTGTGATGTCTTTTCTGAGTCGTCACGTGACACATAGGGGATTAGAGAGCCAGGGTTCTCTCGGCTCTTCAGAGGCTTGTCCTGAGGGATGGAGCAGGTCTTTGAAGCACAGACTTGGGCATGAGATGGGCCCTTGGTTATGGGACACCTTATGGGTGTGAAGAACCTACCTCTCCTCAGTGGATTAAGTTAGTAGAATATGATGGCTGTAATTAACACTGCTGTATGGTATATTTGAAACTTGCTAAGAGAGTAGATCCTAAAAGTTCTCATCACAAGGAAAAAAAATTTTTTTGTAACTTTACGAAGTGGCGGACACTAACTAAACCTACTTTGGTAATCATTTTGCAATATATGTATGCCAGATCATTTTGCTGTACAGCTTAAACTTATCAGAGCTGTACATCAATTATGTTTCAATAAAACTGGAAAAAAAAAAAGAATAGTCTTGGCACAGAGCAGGTGTTTCCTGCCCTAGCAGTATCACTTTTGGCCAATTTGAGCATACATGCAGACCTTGTCATTCTTCTCCAATAAAAATCATAGGAAATCTGATTTTACATGACCAGAAGGTGATGGTTTTATAATTAGAAAAACTATGGAAAAGCCAGGATCTTTTCTATAAAATATTTTAAGTAAAAAAAAAAAAAAAAGACACTGATTTTCTTGTCTGGCTTATTTTTACGTAATGGCACTTTTCATTTCGATACTCCTCCACGGTCACTGATGCGTTCATCTCCATGTCACGACGTTCGTGAGAACTTGCTGTGTGCTCTGGTGTAAAGAGCGCATGCACGGCCGGCAGGTGCCTGACCCACGGTCAGGGCACAGGCGCACTCGGTGCCTGTCTCTGTGCTCTTCTCACCAGCCCTCCACATCGTGTGACTGCTTGGAGCTTTTCTTATTTTAAGATCTGGGACTTATTAATTACAAATGCTAAATTTAAGAAAACGCAAGCTGCCCTGCTGAGTTTTCAGCCTCCAGGGAAAGCAGAGCTACTCTCCTGCCTCTGTTTTTGTGTTCTGGTTTTACCCTAGTGACCAGTATTTTAAAAGGGCAGGAGCTCCTATTCAGTGAGTGCCTGCTGCATGGTGCCCTCCAGGTGCTCACACCCACCTGGTTGTGGGTGCGCTGAGGGAGGAGGCGGGAGCTGAGTACAGCGAGCCCTTAAAGGAGCAAACATGCAGGCTGGAAATCTCACTGCCATCTAAATCCTCAGAGGGGGGCCTTCAGACAGAAGGAAAGACAGGACCGGCCTTGGTAATCGGAGATGGATGCAGTGGCTTCCACCACGTGTGTAAGTGGGTGGCACTGGCGTTTGTGGGCTAAAATCGCACACATTGCCATTTCATTTCTGTACGAGGAGAGAGGATGAAATGCAATCTGGTTGTCATTATTTGCTATTTTTTTGGTACCTCCTGCTTTACTGCTCTGAACTTGCTGCCCAGCTACCTGCTAGATGGGCAGTTCTCGAAGTGTGGTCCCTGGACCCATTGCTTCTGCATCCGCTAGGGAATTTGTTAGAAATGCAGATTCTGGAGCCCCGCCTCAGACCTGCTGAATCACAAGCTCTCAGTCTGGGGCCCAAAGATCTATTTTAACAAGTTCTCTAGGTGGGGCTGATGCATCTAAAGTTTGAAAACCATTGTGTTAGGGTATCTTGTGGAACAATTCAGGTCCATCCTTAGAAGGGGGACCCTGACGCAGGTAAAGAGCTGTGACCAAAGTGGGGAGGGGGAAAGGAATGTCACCTGTCTGGTGACTTTCCCTCACTGCCAAATTAAAGCCCAAAGTAACTGGTAGGGGGGAAAATCCGAGTCAGAAGGCAGTGACCATAGCATCTCTTCATTGTTGTTTGTTTAAGCCGCACCCTTATTAAGCTAAGACATTCTGAGCCCGTTGCGTTATCTCTTCGGAACGTGTGCCTTCGAGCACTCAGGATTTGCAAGCTCCGGGACGAGAACAGGAACAGAAATTCCACAGGCGAAAATCGTAATTGTTGATCCCCCACTGATGGATTCATGGAAACTTACAAATTAGAAAAAAAGTGAAGATTTACAAGATGAAATCAGAACTGGAGTCCTGTGTGTGCTTCAGCCCCAAGTTCTGTCATGGGCAACCGCCGCCGAGAGTACTTGTCCAATTTCAGCTTCTTTCTTACATTCTTTGAAATACTGTTTTGGCTGGTTAATTTAAAGAAATGAAAAAAGCCAACACTTTATTCCTCTCTGCAAGGCATCAAGGAGAGGGGGTAATAAACAGTACCTTGCTGATGTATTTTAATAAATACTGGTTTACTGCATCCCACAACAGAAAGCAAATGCATGCAATTACTTGCAAATTTCTTCAGTGTTTGTACTTATAAATCTCTGCCTAAACCTTCCCAGCTGGGAGTTCGGTTAGTCTTTCTGCTGTGGAACCAGGGCTTTGTTCTCGTGTTCAGCCTCGGCACGGTCTGGAATAATTCAGAAACGTATTAGAGAGATTGCTGCTCCCAAAAGGCATAAGGAAATAACCTTCACTCCCGGCCTTAGGGAAATCAGCCCAATCAGAGTTCGGGCAGATTTCTCGATTAAACAAAGAACTAACTGTGCATAAATTGCACCTTGACAATTTGTAAGGAGTCCACCTTAGAAATGTCTTGCAGATGGAAAGCTGATATTTTTTAATCAGGGCAGTGGGGCTGCTAAAGTCAAAATGTCGCCAGCATTTTCCACTGCTCCACAATTAGTATGCCCCCAAATTAAATTTAAAGTTGCGTTCATAAGCAGTCCTCAAGCTTCAGACCCGCTGCCCTGAGTTGAGGAACGCAGGTAGAAGCAGCTCCCTCAGTGCAGTCGTTCAGGGGGTGTGTGCGTGTGAGTGTGAGTGTGTGTGTATGACTCAGTTCATCTGGAACACATCCCAGGGAGCTTTGGGTTGTCAATTTTTATTTCAGTAGATTTCATATTGGGAACCAAAAAGGGGGTAGAAAGTTATTGCATTTAATGTTGTTGTGACTTTAGGTGCTCCTAGTCAGATTATTCAGAAATCAAAATCAGGCCCGTGTCACTGTGGAACATTGTTTGGAGTGGGCTTTGGGGGAAAGGTTTAGTGGATTTCTGTTCATTGTAAGAGATACTAGTGCCAAACCGCACCCTTACGAAATTCTGTATTTTTAGGTGGGAAACGTGAGATATTGGATGTCGCGTCAGTTCTGTATCCATCCGACTTCAGTGCTTTGTGCTTTAATGCAGCGAAGAGACCCATGGTCAGGTGAACACCAACAGGCACTTGGGAGCCAAAGTGCTCTTGGTCAGAAGCTCCCAAACCCTCGTACTGAATTTCAGAAGAGGGCGTACGTTACGTGAGGTGTGGTGGCCTCATTCTGGCCCTACCAGCAGGGCCTCGTTCTGGCCCTACTTCCTCAGCCTAGTGGAGCCACCAAGGATGTTGGTCACCATGGTTCACCTGGTTCAGAGTTTTGAGTTCCGTTTTTGTAAAAAGAAATGACAGCTCAGAGGTCCATGGAAACTCTTAAGAATTCCTCACGGGAATCAGGAACCAGCCTGAGACAAACACCTCAGTTTGGACTTTTCCTGACTTAAAAATGGTTTGTGTCAAGTGTTCTTTTTGGTTTCCTTTTGTTTACATAGAAATGCTGGAATTGGACAGATGCATCCCAAAAGGCCTCTCTCTCTAACAAATGTCTGAAAGCAAGACTCTTCCACAGAACTTGGAAGACCGGGGCTCGAACCCGCTTCTTGGGGGGATAGGCTGGTTCGAGGGCGGCTCCCTCCCACCTCTCTCTGAACCCATCCCTTGTTCCAGAGGGAGGTTGACACCAGTCCCGCCGGCCACGCGGCCTGGATGCTTGATCTGAGAGGGCAGACTGAAGGCCCCAGCTACACGGGGAAAGGGGTCACACGTCGGTGTTGGTGTTATTCTGCCTCTCAGAGTTCGGAGACACTTTCAAAACGCCGGTTTTGCAGTTTCTCAAAGCTTGTTTGGAATCACGTCCACCCCACTTACTTTAGAGGCTCTGAAACTGTGGTGACAGTCTGTCATTCTGTGTTTACTGTATCTGACAAGTTAAACTGGTGGTAAGCTGTGGGCTCGCAGGGCAGCTGGGACTGGGGCGGCTCCTATGCGCTTAAATACACGCTTGAGACGCAGTGGCATGAGAAGGCCCCTGTTTCGTCACGGCTCTGCCACTTGCTGGCTCTGTGACCTTAGACCGCTGATCGGTCCCCTCTACACCTCGGGTTCAACACCTGGACATTGGGGACGCGGTACCGTCTTCCCAGACCCCCTGCAAGGAGGCCGATGAGCCCAACTAACCCCCGCCCACCCACCCAGCCAACGGGGGTGCCCCATGACTCAACACGGCAGGCAGCTGAAGCTATTTTGGAGCTAACTTGTGTGTGAAAAAAAACGTAAAAAACGAATTGGAAGGTGAAAATACCTCTGGATGTATCTCATTATGGTTATTAAGCTTTAGAGGGAATGAGAGTATTTGCAAATCTGAGGTTGGTATTTTGAGTTCTGTTTTTGTAAAAAAAAAAAATCCCCCTAGTAAAGGCCAGCTCATCTTTTTTCCCCGTGTTGCATGTTGGGCAAGACCTTCTGACATGCTTGCCCGTGTAGCTGCACTTGGCAGTGTTAGATTGCTGTTCGAGTGAGCGTTTAATGAACTACGGTGTTGTCTTGCCCAGGAGACACCCCCGTACTGGGGCAGCACCTCCCAGACCACCGAAACTGCTGTGATGGTGGGGGGCAGGAAACCCCAACTTGGTTTTCTTTTAAAACGGCATCTCGGCGTACCCCAGATCCACAGCCATCACTTTCATCTAAACTCCACTGTAAATGAGCACCTATGGCCTCTGGAGATCCAGATACCAGAAATTCTTTCAGTAACCTGGCAGCTCCAGCCCGAACCTTCATTTGTCGCATTGACGGGCAAAAGCAGGCATCAGACAAGTTAAAACTATTTTCCCTCAAGAGTCCTGGCTTTTTTTTAAAGCTTGAGTTTCAGACGTTGCCTCTCTTCCTGCACCCATTTCATTGAGTCTGGTGGTGCCCCTTAGATGAGATGGCTTCCCCATTCAGAATGCTCAGTTTTTCGTTTTCCTTAGAACCAAGTTGCAGCCATTAGGGTCTCAAATGCCTTGTCGCTCTCAAAATGTTCCTAACATTAGGAATTTGGTGGTCAGTGCTACAACACATAAAACTATCTGTCAGAGTGGACGGCATTATAAATAAAGGATTCAGGCCACGTGAAGGTGCTCCTGGGTGGTGAGGGTGAAGACATTGCTTGAAGGCGCATTCCTGGAATCAGAAGGTCCTGGTGTTGGTTACTTCCTTCCTCTGCTGGGCTGTCACCTTTCTTCTCTCTGCTCTCTCATGTCCTTCTGACCAACATATTGCATGAAAGCTGAGCAAACCATATGCCTTAACATAGTGATATTTAAATTGCCAGCACCCCAAAATTAGTCTTGGATTAAAGACCTGGGAATCCCAACAAAATAGGGAATTCTGGTTGGAGGGTGGAGCATTCACCCTGATTGAAAGTATGCGTCTGTTCATTGGAGGACAGGTGACAGGTGACATCTGTCTGTGGAGGGACCTTCAAATGACTCACTCATATTGTGAGACCTTGAACTGAACTCCCACTAAGTTATGGGGTGGTGGAAGGGATGTGGCTTTAACTCTCTGTGTTTTGTGGTAATATTCCTCACCACCCCCGCAAGATAGGCTGACCTGTGTAAGTGATGAGACACCTGATGTGGTCTGGAGAAGGCTTTGGCCCAGTCAGGTGGCCTGTGTTGGCCTCCTCGTCCTCCCCAGAAGGACATCTATCTGTCGTTTTATACATTATTCCTATCACGATGAAAGCACATGGGTCAGTTTCGTGAATGAGTTTAAAAAGTGTCTTGCACCTTTAAAGAGGGGTTAGAAAAGTTTCAGTTTAATTCATTCCTTTGTGGAGCTACAACTTGGGCCCACTCCTGTGGTTATTAATGCAGACGCTCCATTATTTATTCACCCAGTTTCAAAGGTTCAGAATTTCTCCGTGTAAATGTAATCTACAGGTTGTTCACCTTGCCCTTACCCTCTGTTTCCTGGAGGCATTTAAACCAACACCCACGTTTGATCATACCACATTAATCCCCGGAAACTCTTGTGTTGCTGTTGAACAAAATTTTAGAGGTTTTATTTTATTTTATATTTTTAAAGATTTTGTTTATTTATTTATTTAGAGAGTGTGTGTACGTGTGCATGAGTAGGGGGAGGGGCAGAGGGAGAGGAAGGGAGAGAATCTCCAGCAGACTCCGCGCTGAGTGCGGAGCCCAACATGGGGCTTGATCTCACGACCCTGAGATCATGGCCGGGGCCGAAACCAAGAGTCGGATGCTCAACCGATTGAGCCACCTGGACCCCCCAAAACTTTTAGAGGTTTGAATCGAGCCCTTTGGTAGGGGACCTGTACCTGGAGGTTGGTCACATAGAAACTTACACTCCTCATTTGATTTTGAATTTTGCTTCTGTGTTTGGGACCCGATGCTGCTGTCAGGGCACGTTTTGCAGAAACTTATGTTAATGGAAAGTTTCTTGTGGCTTTAGAAAGATTTCAAAATGGCTCTTACATGTCAGGAAAGCATCTGCAGTGGTCACTCTGGGGCTACTGAAGACTGCTGAATGAAGGTACTTTCTTCCTTGGGAGTTTTAAGGGAAAACCCAACACAGCCCACAATAGTCTCTAGTTCGGTCTTATCTTTACCGTAGCTGTGGGTAGGCGTGACAGATGTTAGTACTTGCCACCAACCCAGAATTATGTAATGTGCTATGAAAATAAAAATCTCTGTGCCAACTCCTTCCCACTCTCAGGTGTGACAAGAAAATAGCAGGACATAAAGCTTCTTAGGTATTCTTTTGACCACCATAAAGTGACCTCGCTTAGAGAAGAAATTTTGCTTTTTTTCACCCAAGCAACTTAATGTTTAACTGGTCCCAACCTCTGCCCCCTGGCATGCCAGGTTGGCACCCAGGGACACTTGTTACAGGAGCCTGATGGGAGCTCATGCAGCATCCCTGTCATCCGAGCTCTCAGGGGCGTGCAGGAAAAGAAGAGGGATGATTTGCACAGAATTCTGTTCGGAGAAATGAAAATGTAGGATAGTTGGAAGTTTGCAGAAATGAAGGAAAATGATTGGGGGCCCAGTTGAGAAAAGGGCCTTGCAGTTTTATCCTACATGCTTTTGGTTCGCCTTCTCCTTTATTTCCTCATTTTTGAAAATCCTGTGGTGTCGTTTTCTGAAGTTATGCCCCTCCCCAGTGCACACGTCTACACAGACAGATTTCTGACAGAATTAGTACTATCCAGGCAAGGTTCTTGGGTCCTTCCTTCACAGAACAGTTGTGTCCCCTAGAGAAGGCAGAGGGACAACCCTCGGGTCCCAAACACCCTCTGACCTCTTTGCCCTAATGGCCAACTCCGTGCTCCACACATTCTTGCTGTGAAGAAAGCTCTTCCTTTTTTTCCTGGGTATCTCCTCTCTCCTGGCCAGTTGGGGCTACATTTCCTTCATCTGTAAAGTAGGGATGACAGTAGTATCTTCTTCATAGGGTGAACATGTTTCTTGCCCTTAGATTCTTCTGGTATTAACGTTATCTCAGGCATCATTATTATTTATTACTGTTAGTTGAAAGAATGTTAGATGGTTGGAATTACTAGGTCATGTAACCTAATAAAGCTAGCGAGGTCATTAAGGAATTGAACTTACGTTATCCCTCAACAACTGAGGTTCCTTGGTTGGCTTCTTTACTTGTGACAATAATGGGCACAGTTTTGTGGTGCCCAGACGTACATGGTGAAGCTTAATCCATTGGAAGAAAAAAGGCTTGGTTTCCAGAAAGGCTTCATGAGGTCTTCCTAGGCCCCAGACGAAATCTCTGTCACGCAGAAGGTAGTGGGGTAAAGTTTCTCCAGTCAGTGTTTGTGGGTGGCATCAGCTAGAGCACATCTCTGTCCCAGGCTCTGCTTCGTCCTTGGTGGCTTCGTGTTCCCTTGTTCCCCTCAGGCTCGTACTTCCTAGATCTCTGGGGCATTACCTACTGGAGCTCGGTGCTGGCTGGGCCATTCCATGCGCCTCACCATTATGTTCCCCAGGTCGGGTCACCTCGACGGAGCACCTCCAGCCTACCCGGTGGGCCCAGAATGCTCGCAATCACACTGTAGCCTGTGCTCAAACCTGAAACCCTAGCTACCTGCTTTCTGTGCTTCTTCCTGACTGTAGAATATGAGCTGACAAAAGCGCAGAGCCAACTGGCCCGGTGGAAATGGTGCTTGGCCTCATGGATCCTTAGAGGTGCTCTGGAACTGTATTTCTTCTTGCTGTGTCTCACGCAGCTGACATTGACTATTCCAGACATTTTCTACCTTCCTGAGGCCTCCCCTCTTCCCATAGAAAATGATCCCATGTCATGATGTTATCACTTCCGTTCTGCTCCTGATGTGTGCGATATTATAGCAACCTTCAGGCTTTCTCATCTCGGGTCTGTCCTTCCTGTCACTGCCTTATTAATCTTCTCTAAATGCCCCAGGAGCACATTACCCTCCTCCTTGATGGCCCCGGCTCCCATTGACAGCACCATCCAAACCCCTCGATCTCATCGTCAGTTCCACTGGGAACCTGTGAGAACACTCTGCCTTAGACCATTCAGCTTGTCCTAGGTCTGCCGTCACCCACCTTGGAATGCCCTCTGATCCCGAAGCCCTGCCCTTGTTTGGGCCTCAGTCCAGTGTAACCCCTCCCAGGGGGGTCTTTTTCCCTGCAAAGCGTAGTTAGGAGAATGGCAGATGCGACCATTCACATTGTTACTCCTCCATTATTTCTTTCTTCCAACTATGTGGTCAGTCCTCAATAATCTTTACTACTCCCTTTCCTACCAGGACCAATAGTAATTATAGAGGGAAGCTGAGGCGCAGAGAAGACGAATAGCTTTCCAAAGTTTGCATAACTAGTGGTGGAGCTGAGATTCGGACCCGGGTCTGACTGGTTCCCAAAGCTTGTGTTGTTCTGGACTCTGCCTCCCGCGCCAGCCCAGGCTTGCTTTGCAGCCAGCCAGAACTGGATCTGATCTGTGAGGAAAATGCCCCGGGTGTCCCGCTGTCCTCTCTCTAAATAAACATCCAGCAAATAAACTGACGTGTCTCTGTAGGAACGTATCCACTATAAGAAACAAAACCTATCTGTGCTATGAGTTATTCTTTTAACTGTAAGCCCCCTCCCTTCTCCCCATCACTTAAAGTTGGCAAATGACTTCTCTTTATTTTTTTTTTAAGATTTTATTTATTTATTTGACAGAAAGAGAGGGAGAGCACACAAGCAGGAAGAGGGGCAGGCAGAGGGAGAAGCAGGCTCCCTGCTGGGCAGAAAGCCCGACGTGGGGCTCTATCCCAGGACCCCGAGATCACGACCTGAGCCGAAGGCAGAGGCTTACTTCTTTTTAAATAAAAATACTGTATCATTATAGTTTAATATCTTAAGATAACTGGCAACACTAGTAGCCACAATGTTTTGTAAATACCACAAGGGTAGGCATTTTTGACATGAGTTTGTTCAGAATTACCTGGTTGACCGTGGCTTTCTCGTCACACCCTGGGCTTCGCCTTCCCTGGATTCAGCAGTTTTTAAATATGTAATATTTTTTTTTGATGAATTAACATATATCTCATGCTCTTGCTAACTGCACGAGACCAGGGGCCATGTCTGAGCTACTGAGGCCAGGCCATGAACACCCAGCACAGTGCCTGGCACACAGTAGGGATTCGGTATTTGTTGAAGTTCGAATGAGCGAATGAGCGGACCGGGGGCACATTTATTCAGGCAGCCTATGCAGGGCTTGCAGAAAAGTTGGTTGTTAACAGAATTTTTTTTCTGCCAAATCATAAGACAAAATTTATTTAGTTGGAGAAACTTCAGGTTGACTTTGGAAATATTTGAAGAATTAAGACAGAGGTGGGGTCCTCTTTGTTACATATGTTTTTTTGTGAGATCCTTCTGCTTGCTACTTTGTATTTTCTTGGCAATGTCTGCGCTGCCTCTTGCTGTTCTAATAAAGGTGGTGTATAAGAAAGATATGCATATTCCTCACATTTAACCCCAGCCACAGGAAAGTAATGCTTGGTTGGTTGGTTGGTTTTTTAAGTAGGCTCCATGCCCAGTGTGGAGCCCCATGTGGGGCTTGAACTCAAGACCTGAGCTGAGATCAAGAGTCAGACACTCAACTGACTGAGCCACCGAGGCGCCCCAGGAAAGTCATGCTTGATTTCCCATAATCAGTGGGAAGGTCTTCATCTTACTTGTTGATTCTTTGTTCTGAAGCCTCTCGTCCAGGAGTGCAGGTCTCTCCGGAGAAAGCCCATTTCCACTCTGCTGTGTGTTTGGTTCATTCTTTCACTGTCAGCTCAGAAAGCTCAGGGGGAGAAAGCCAGTGCCCCCCTGGTTTGTCTGTCGTCATCTTAGTTTCTAATTTTGGGGCTTCAGGTGCAGCACATCTCGCCAATATTCATTACGGTCTCTAGCCCACTTTCCTCTTGTGACTCTCAGCTATGTATCAGCCAAAACATCAGTTCGGGCTTATCACAGCCCATGGGGTTTGTGTGCTCCTTACATTTCTGAGGTGCCAGACTTCCAGAAATTCTTCCCCAAACGTGGGATTGCCCATCCATGGAAGCAGGGTTGTTCCTCATCTGACTCTCAGCTGCTTTGGAGTTTCGGGGACAAACCACAGATATGCATGTGTCTCCTATCAGCTACTGTAGTGTTGGCAGAGGGTGGGGTTAAAGCAGGGTGCTCTTAAGTAGATTGGAAAAGAAAAGATTTAGGGAGCCATGGTTATTGGTCTTCAATACTTAAAGAGCCACTGCTAGGGAAAGCAATTGCACTTAATGTGGGTGGTTTCCGAGTCATAGAGTAGTGCAAACGGCTTCTTCAGACACCGAGTACTCAGACATGGGGGTGGGTGGCAGGCACCCTGGGAGGGGTTCTTGCAAAGCAGGATTGTGGTAGGTAGATAAATAGATCACTCTTCCTTCCAGCTCTGAAATCCCATAATTTTATTATACTAAGGAAAACTACTTTAGGACAGTTTCTTGTCTTTCTTTGCTGTCTTTCTTTTCTTTTCTTTTTCTTTCTTTCTTTCTTTCTTTCTTTCTTTCTTTCTTTCTTTCTTTCTTTCTTTCTGTTCTCTTTTCCTTTCCTTTCTTTTCTTTTCTTTTTCATGGAGCAGGGATTGTGGATTCTTTTTGCAGCTCAAGTTAAAGAAGAAGTCTTATCCTGGGCCATGTCCTAGCCTCTTGCTTTGAAATGGTTACACTTCTAGTTGTGTTTGGACTCTGTAGAGGGAGACAGGGCCTCTAAATATAGTTGTACAGGCTGTTCACTGCACAAAGGATCGAGCTAAGAAAGTTGAGCTTTGTACCTGTGTGTCTACCCAGAGGAAAGGTCCATCTTTCTAGTTAGCAGGTAGATACTGTCAGCTCATGAAGCTGAATGCCAGAGGAGCTGGGTCTCCCCTGAAGAGGCATAGTTTTCTAATCTGTGGGCAGATAATGTCCCTACAGCTGGTCATGCCTCTGGAGGGAAGTATAACATTTCATTTCTTGGTGCATCAGGATTGACAAAGTTAAGCCTAGGACACACCTGTGATTTTATTGGTGGGCTGTACTAAGCACAGCACCAGCCATGGCTACCAATAGTGAGAAGTTACATGAAGCATCCCGATATTTTTGCCAGCTCACCAAGCACCTGGAAGGACTGGCTGCATTTTCCACTTTTCTTCTGGTTGTTTGGCATTGTGTGAACATAGCCCTGTGCCTTATCCCGAGCCCCTGAGTTCCCTTGACTCTCCCCTTGACCGCCAACCCTTAAGAGCAGTGAATTTGGTCCAAAAGCAGTCAGTGATTTCTGAAGGCCAGGCGCATAAAACCTTGGATTTTCCTACTCCGCCGAGGCAACCTTGTCAATGTGCCTGTGATGAGAAGGAACAGTAAGGAATCCAGTGCACCCCAGGCAAGAGTGGTTATTTTTTTAAATAACAACAGCAACCAACAAAATGGAAACCAAACACCCCTCGGGTTGCTGATACCAGGACCGCGGGTCTTTGAACAGGCGGCCAGAGATGTCGGGGGGGGGGGGTCCCCAGAGATTCTTTCAGCGTGCCAACACCCTCAGTTGTGAGGACTGCTCCTCCCTCCTCTGGAATGTTCAGGAAATGAGAGCTCCACACCCACCCATTCACAAAATCCCTGGAAGAGAGCCACCTTCCCTCCACTGTTCTCATCTGGCAGTTCCCTGTCCCTGTCCCCCAGCCCCCAGTGCCTTCTCAGGCTGCAACAAGTGAGGAGCTCAGGCTTGGCCTCGCCTGCTGCCTTGGCCTGTGATTGTTGTACTGGGACCTATTTCTTATGCCAAACACACTCCGTCTCCTGAATTTCATCCACGCTGTGCTCATGTGCACGTTCACTCAGGACTCGCTGCCCTGGCGCTTTCACTGTCCTGATGCTTTTGCATTTCCTTTCTCTCTTCAAGACCCTTCACTGTTCCTTCATGACCACAAGTCAGGGATCCCAAGATTTTGAGCACTAAGGTCTAAAAAGGAAAAAAAAAAAAATCACCGTGGGAGAGACCAATGTCGGGATGCCAAGAACTTGTTTGTCCGAATAAGGACATGAGGGCCCGGGTGGGTTGGGATGCTGGAAAATGTAAAACAAAAACATCATCTGCTGTTGCCATCAGTTCAGAACAGAAAGGCTGCTTTCTCAACATCAGGTCAGAAAAACACATTATTGAGCAGAGAACATTCTTTTAAGAAGAACTTCAGCTGTGTGAACACTTGCCGCTTCTAGTCTGATTCTTCTCACTTCTTTTCATCCGACATCGTTTTAGATTTCCAACTGGTATTCGGAGGCCACGGCTGCAAAGGAACCTAAAAGAATGAGCTTCCAGCAGCAGAATAGGTACCAAGCTCACCAGGGAAGCCCACCGTACAGGGGCAGGGCCCATCCTTGCTCATGGGGCCATGAAACCTGACGCGACTGGAGGTCCTGTTGCCCCTCACCTTCATCCCTAGCCCCCCACCCCTAACCCTCTAACCCTGACACCTGCTGTGACTTGGGGACCCCAGGTCTCATGCTGTGGCTGTGGTGGTGGCAGCTCAAGGGATGCTGAGGGATTGAGGCACACCATGCGGCAGAGATTTTTCCAGAGCAGGTTAGAGGGTGAGGGGGTTCCCGGGGCCTGAGGCGGGAGACAGCCCAGTACTGAGGGTGCTCAGCCTCTGGATTTTTCTCTCCAGAGAAGGTGCACACATCAAGCATTTACAATTAGCAGCATGGAGACTGCAGGCTTTACGCAGGGGGTGCTTGCTGGACAGTGAGGTGAGCCTGCTCTGTTGCAGAACATACTGGAACCGCTGGGGGATGGGGGCCAGAGAAACACATGCTCCCGCCTGCTTGCCCAGCTGCTCCCACCCCAGCCTCATTTGACTGTGAAACAGTTTAGCCTGTGTGGCTGAAAACCAAGTGTAGAAAGGATAAGAGAAACCTTTAGGGACTGAAAGGAAGGCTCGAAGTTTAGGTGTGTTCTGAGAAATTTGATTTCCTGCTGGGGTGTCTGGGCCCCTCAGACGAGCTGATGCATCTTATGGGCATCACCTCACACCTCGCTCATTAAAATCACTCTCCTGTGACCGGGGCCAGGGAGGTGCTCACTCACATATTATGAGGCAGAGCTTCCTCTGGGCTTGAGGAAAATTCATTTCCATTCGGCAGATGTGAATTGAGAGCCAGCTCCTCCCGAGGCCAGCCCCGGGCAGGCCTAGGCCACCATGGGAAGCTTCTAGCCTGCAGACCCTGCTCTTTACCTGACTAAGAGCAACTCAGGAATGCTGGGTTTTAATTCAGACAAACGTTTCCTGAAAAAGATTTTCTATCATCTCTCATTTACCCAAGTACATGCACTCTTCTTCGTAATCTGCTGTTTTCTCTCTCCTTGCCCACTGCCCTGCCTTTTCTTTCCCACACCTTCTTTGGCGGGTCTCACTTTTCTCTCTCTTTGCCAATAATTTTTTCTTTCCATAGAGTTTCGCTTTCATGTAATTTGTATACATATTTGAAGCGAAATTTATGCTTCTCAGAACCAAGATTCTTTCTGAAAAAGAGAGGGGGATTTAAGTTATAATCCAGTTCTGTATGTAGATATAAAATATTAAGCAGAAAGAGGAAACAACCATTTAGAGCCTGGTTATCAGTCTGCTGACAGGAAAAGTCAGGATGTTCTCCTGAGTTTGCCCACCTGAATTCAGGGTACGTAGATGGCAGACACATGCCAGGGTAGGAGTTAAAGACACGTAGTTAAAAACACATAGTGGGGTGCCTGGACGGCTCAGTGCGTTAAGCATCTGCCTTTGGCTCAGGTCATGATGTCAGGGTCCTGGGATCGAGCCCCACATCAGTCTCTCTGCTTGGAGGGGAGCCTGCTTCTCCCTCTGCCCTTCCCCTGCTCGTGCTCGCTCTCTCTCTGTCAAATAAATAAATGAAATCTTTTAAACAAACAAACAAACACAGTTCTGAAAGACCCAGGGCGAGTTATTTATCCTATCCAAACCTCAGTTTTCTTACCTGTAAAATGAAGACAGAAGTCTGTGGTTTGCTTTCTTTAGATAAATCCAGATGTTAATGTTCCTGGCTATCTTAGTCACTTAGGGCTACTGCAACAAATGACTCTACAGTGGGGGACTTACAACCAACAGAAATTTATTTTTCACTGTTCTGGAGTCTGGGAAGTTCAAGATCAGGGTGCCAGTAGATTTGGTGTCTGGGAAGGCCCGCTTCCTGATTTACAGATAGTCATCTTCTTGCTGGGTACTCACATGGTAGAGAAAAAGGGCTAGCTAGCTCTCTGGCCTCTTATTATAAGGGCATTAATCCCATTCATGATGCCTCCACCTTCCTGACTTAATTACCTCCCAAAGGCTCCACCTCCAAATACCATCACTTGGGGGTGAGTGTTCCAACATATGAATTTTGGGTCTACCGTAACTTTAAATGTTTCCTTGAATCCATCCATCTTTAAACATTTGGAAGTCAGGAATTTGAACCTCAGAAATATGCATTTGTTACGTGATGGTTTTATTATCTTATGCCCATGACACATGGTAATTTCAGAGGTGGTTTGCTAATTCAGTAAATATTTGGAAAGGCCTCCTATATGCTAGATTCCCTACTGGGTTTATGGATTCAAAGGTTAACCAGACATTTTTTTTTTCCTGCTGTCTTTTCTCCCCATTGTGAAAAGGGAGAGTGGGACGTTCCAGAACTGGTGTGTGAGTGAGAGTGGGGAATGTCAGGGAAGGCTTCGTAGAGCAAGGGGCATTTTGGCTGGGTATTAAAGGATGTTGCATACTGAGTGTCTGGAGGTAAGTTTTATGTGATACACAATTGCCTTTCCTAATGGCCTTTGATTTAGAAGTAATATTGAGAGTCAGAGAAGTTAATTTCAAGATTTTGGTGAGTCTGATAGAATCTTAACTAGTGGCCTGTCAGGCAGCAATGTTTTACTACGTGATGCCTTTGTCTTCCTCCAGTGGAAGTAATAAGCATTCTTGTATGCATGGCATACTGGGTCCTCACCGGAGTCACAGGGAACGATGAGAAATAAAAAGATACAGCAAATGCTGACAGGTTAGCTGACCGCTCCCCTAACATATCATCCTGGAGCAAACCCGTCTGTCATCATGATTATTATCTCTCCTTTTATCAGTTTTGCTGCCGTTTATGGTTAAGGGTAGTGCCTTTTCAGATGGCGTGCTTTTATTTCTACGTTTTGCTTTTTTCTGAATCTTCCCATGTGTCATTTTATCTCTGAAGAGGCAGATTTAGGGTCCCACACTGGCTCCTGTGTCACCGTGGGCAAGTTATCTAACTTCTTTGTGGCTCCGTATCCACAGCTGGAAAAGGAAGATTCAAATACCCGCTTCGTTGGAATGTGAAAAGGATCCCATGAGGTAGTGTGGGTAGAGCTCCTTAGTGCAGGGCTTGGCCAAAGTGTAACTGCTGAGAAAAGGAGTCCAGAAGAGTTTTGCCAATTATCTCGGGTCTACATGGAGCGACTGTCGGAATTGGATCACAGCCACAACATTTGGCCCCTCTCCCTGCTTCCTTTTTAATAGGATACATTTGATCTTTGAATCATTTCACTGGATAAACTGGAGATTAGAAAAGAAATTCAGCTATTTATGGCACCGGGTAGTTGTACGGATAAGTCCACACGGTTTTGATTGTCTTGCTTCGAGAGGTGGGGCTCATTCCCCTTCCTTGCGTAGGCGCTGGACTTAATGACCCTTCTAGCAAACAGAGTAGGCAGCAGTAAGAGGAGGTCACTTCTGAAATTAGGTTATTGAAGGACGATGGCCTCCTTCGTGGGTGGCTCTCCCACGCATTCTCAGGGCACTCGTCGGGGGCATGGGGGATCCTGCCTGTCCTGAGGTCGTGTAGGAGGCCTATCAGGAACTGTACTTGCTGGCAGCTCCCCAAGTGAGCTAGGAAGCGCATCATCCCCCGTCAGGCCCCGGGGTGACCGGTGACCGCAGCCCTGGTAAGAGCCTGAGGCTGAACCAGCCAGCTCAGCTGCTCCCACATTCCTTAACCATGGAAATGGTGAGGTAATAGGTGATTGTTGTTTTAAGCTGGAACCTGTGAAGTGATCGGGTATGCAATAGTGTATAATTAATGCAGGGTCTCACCTGCAGGAATGGAGCTTGAAGCCCTTTGAGTTTTGAATTTGGTGTGTGCTGGGATATGCCTCAGTTAAGCATCCTCTACTGGTGTGGTTGGTCACTGAGACAGCCTCCGTGCACATGTATTTGGGTAGTTTTTAGGACTAAGCTTTTGAAAGACTCTGCTCAACTTTGAGGCAAGCCGGAACAAGACTAGTCTGTATTAGAGTTCACATACCCATTTCCAGACCTTTGATAATTCACCTCCTCAGCAGAAACATTCAGAATCCCAGACAACGTAATCATAGGCATAGGAAGAGAACTTGCGGTTACCTGACCCAGAGCCTGCCTTCAGCCGGTTAAGTAGTGGTATCCTGACTTTCCTGAGGGGTCCCCGAAGTGCCTTGCCCAAGCCTCTGGGGCTGCTCAGCGGCCGGGCTGTGTGGTTTTCTTCGCGCGTCATGTGATTGATTACAAGCAACAAAAACTGATTCCAGTTCTTGCACCAGCAGGAATTGCTGGGATGACATCAGAAGCTTGAAACTGTCCAAAAATCCAGCGAAGCAGGTGGCTTTAGTGGCCAGGAATGGCAGGCTGGGCCTGAAGGTGGGATAGTCTCCTGCGCAGCCCCTTCTCCTTCCCCTCATCCCTTCACCCAAGAGTCGGGTTCCCAGAAGAGACCTCAGCTGTCAGAACCAGGAGCCCTGCCTGTCCTGAGGGGGAGGCTCGTGGCTATTTTGTTTGCCCCTCCTACAAAACCTAAATACAGTAGAGGAGTAATTCCCCAAAGGAAATCAGAGTTCTTTGGGAAGAAGGAATGAATACTTCACAGCCAGAAACGTGACCGAGGCCTGCTGCACATGCTTGTCTCTCCTCAGATTTTCTGAGGATTTTTATATTGTTTCTTGTAAATATTCATCACTGCTCCTGCCCGAGAAGAGAACACAAGGTGGACTCCTCTTCAAGACTGCGACATTTCCAAGGGCTGCCATGACAAAGCACCACACACGGGGTGGCGGAAAACACATCTATGCTCACGGTCCTGGAGGCTTGGAGCCCGAAATCAAGGCCCGTGCTCCCTCTGACACCTCCAGGGAGAAGCCTGCCTTGCGTCTGCCAGCTTCCAGTCCCCTAGTTGTTTCGAGGCAGCAACAGCATCACTCTGTCTCTCCAGGGCCCTCGTCCTCTCTCTGTCCTCATCTCTTCTTCGGAGGACACTGGTCCCGCTGACTTAGGGCCCTCCGTAATGACCTCCTCTAACCTGACTACATCCACAGATCCCGTGTTTCCATATAAGATCATATTCACACATCCTGTGGGCTAGAGAGTCAGTGTATCTTTTCGAGGGACACAGTTACATCCACAACACCAGGTGACTTACGACCTTCCTATTCCGAGGCATAGAGGCTGGGCTCATGCCACTGCGTATCCACAGCCGTCGAGGGTCTTGGTGAGCGCTTTGGCTGCCCTGGACAGCTCCCAAGGCATGGCCCTTAGCTTCGTGAGGAAACACTTTGGGGGGTGGGACATCTGGTTTTGAGTGACTTGGCATGCTAACTACCCACTTGCTTTTAGAAAGCTGCCTGTGTTTAGGCTCTGCAGAATTGCATGTGAGGATGACACAGACCGTAAGACATAATCGAAGGAGAAGTTCTTCATTACAAAGACAAGTGGATGCTGTTACAAAGAGGAAAGCGGAGTGGCACTAAAGTGGGAAAACTGCCGCTCATGCAGAGAAAGTACCCTGGCATGAACATGCTTTCTGCAGAAGCTGCTAGAGTATCAGGTTCTGTTTTGAAAGTGGTGTTTTTTGTTGTTGTTGTTTTAACTTTTAAAATACTATATATTTATTGTAGAAAAATGTGAAGTTATGGAGGACAAGAAACCTAGTAAAAAATATTGTTACTATTAACTTAAAATGCTATTCACTGGGCTCTATTTTATGTATTGATTGATTGATTGAGTCACTGATTGGTTGGTGGATTGATTTTCTGTCATAAATATAACATGAGAGATGGCATTGAATTCAAAAGAAGTAATCACTTGGGGTGCCTGGGTGGCTCAGTCGTTAAGCGTCTGCCTTCGGCTCAGGTCATGATCCCAGGGCCCTGGGATCGAGCCCCGCATCGGGCTCCCTGCTCAGCGGGAAGCCTGCTTCTTCCTCTCCTGCTCCCCCTGCTTGTGTTCTTGCTCTTGCTATCTCTCTCTCTGTCAAATAAATAAATAAAATCTTAAAAAAAAAAAAAGTAATCACTGAAAGTTAGCATCATGATGAGAGTGTGAAATCTTAGTTTGCTTTTGTATTTCCTACCCCTCATTTTTGGCACTAAGTTTATCAAACACAAAGTTACTATTTTTAAAAATTCTTTTAAAGATTTTTTTTATTTTGAGAGAGAGAGCACACGAGTGGGGGGAGGGGCAGAGGGCGAGGGAGAAGCAGACTCCGCACTGAGCAGGGAGCCCGACACGGGGCTCGATCTCACGACCCTGAGATCATGACTGGAGCTGAAGCCAGGAGTTGGACGCTTGACAGACTGAGCCACCCAGGCGCCCCATGAAGTTACTATTGACACAGCACCCGGTTTCTCTAAAAAAATGGCATGTCCCAGGGGTTCTGTGTGTGGGCCATTCGGAAGCTGGTGAAGGCTAGCTCTCCTGGGGCAGAGTTTTCCTGGCCTCTTCAGATGGTGTTCCTGACATCACCATCCTCTCCGGGTGAGCTGGGGGCTTTCGTCCCTGGAGGCAATGCCCCATTTTCATCGGTGTCCCACATTAGAGTTCCAGGAGTACCCACAGACGTCACCCCTGGTGTTCACCCGGGCTTACGTGTCCCGGCCTCAAAACATGGGACGAAACTGTGACATTTGCAGTTCCTCTCTGGAGCCCCGCAGGATGTTCAGTGGGGTTTTTCTTGGGATCTCTGAGCAATTGGACCCACGAGGGAATTAGGGACGTGTTAATTTTTGAGTAAAAAGTACTGTTCCAAACAAGGCATTATGATAGTTCCAAATGACGAGGGAAATGGACACGGCACTTTCAATTCATAGAGCACTTGTCTATACATTATCTCATTTTGGTTAGGATTCCTGAAATGACCTGTGGGTGGGCGCAGCAGGTTTCAGACCTGAGGAAATGGGTGTTCAGAGAAATGGGTAATCTGTACAGGGTTATCCCAGGGGACGTTTAGCTCAGGGCTGTTTACCGCACTTGGCATTTGTACACCGTAAAGGAGAAAGGGATCACCTCCCTGATTCTGTAGGTAAAGAAATTACTCCGAAATCTCAAGAGGAAGGGCTCCAAAGGTCTTGACTGGTAAGTGGCTGAAATGGGGCTAGCGCTTAGAGCTTCTTTTTCCATTGGTATGGACGGACCTCTTTAGGATATTGCACAGGGGCAGAGAGACGAGGGAACAGTCTCCTCGTTTGAATTGGTTAAATGTGTGCTGGAGAAGGTACGTGCGGGCGTGTTTGGGCTCACTCTAGCTTTTTGGTGGGCATTCAGCATCCTTCTTCATCTCTCTGGGTGGCACCAGGTTGCAGTGGAAAACAGAGATGCTTTAGAGCATCTGCGGGTCTGTGGCTTAGCCTCTCTGGGCATGACTCTCCTTATCTGGGAAGAGAAAATGATACCGCGTGCTTCCTGGGATTGTTGTGGGAATTGAGTAAGGTAAATCAAATTCTCAGAAATGGGCTAGACACACAGTAAGCCCTCAGCAGATGATCTTCCTTCCCTTGCGTGTCTAGCACAGAACACGGCAGACATCTGTTCCTAGGGTCACGGCAGGAGCAGAGCCGAGCCCCCTTCTTTACTCTGAGATTGTCATGGTTAGGCTTATACAGACGAGCTCTGTGTCATCATGTAGTTTCTCACTTCAGGATGGAGAAAAATGGCATGATAATGTTTGAAAAGTTGTATTCTCTTCTTTCAAATCTGCCTGGAGGCAGACGGCCTGGGAGGGAAGATTTTGTTAAAATTCCGATCAATAAAGAGAGCTTGCCAAATAATCTTGCCAAATGATGTCTAAGAGGGGAGATCCTGGCTGGCCCTTTCCTGGGACACTGACACCCCGCGTGTCGTGCCCGTGCTCCTGGCCGGGGAGAGCAAGGAGGGCTGGGGGGGCCCACCAGCAGCGCCCATCCTTCTACTGGGATCCCGGGCCTGTGGGGCTGGGAATGTCGGGGGTCTGATACCTGCTGCTATCCATTTCACGTCTTCTCCACACCCCCCCGCCTCTCCATCTTCCGGGGTGGGGGGGTGGGTGGGAGTGACTGTCTCTAGTAGGGTGGCTGTGACAGATGCTGCGGGAATTCGGAGTTTGGGATAATGAGCTGTCATATGTCATTTCCCTTAAACACAATAATACAAATATTTTGATCAAACATTTTCTCCAGCTGTTGAGCGAAAGCCATAAAAGCAGCAGGGAGTGCCTGTGAATTCTCTGTTTCTGAAACGCTTTACCCTGTGAAAGCTGTTGCCTGTTAACTCTTTCTGCCTCTGCTGTCTCCCGTCCTGCTCCTTTCCTGGCTCCTGGCTGCTCTGAACTCCCACGGCGTGTCCGGGGCCGTAAATAAAGAGACCGAACTCAGGACTGTGAAAGGGATGAAATTGACCACAGCTTTTATTAAGCGCCCCGTCTGCTGGCCTCCGAGCATCTGCAGCTGCTGCCGCGGGGTCAGGCCCGCCCCCGGTGCCCCCCCCACCCCCCTGCTTCTGCCCCCCTCCCCTCCCCCCCGCCCCAGCTAATGCCCCCTTCCCCAGTGCCGTCCCGCGCCTGAGGTCTCTGGGCTCACACCCAGCTTGCAGGCCGCTGTCTTCCGGCGGCACCTGGTGCTTGGCTCTTCCTCCTGAGTGGGATCTGGTTTGATGGTGGATTTCCACTGTAGATTTCTCTGTCTTGTGTCTGTCTACTCTCCACTGCTCTGATCTGGCCCCTGGAATCTCCTCCTCCTTTCTCTCCAAGCCAAGAGCGTCTTGGGGTGACAGAGGGGCAGTCGCGGGTCAGGGATCCAGAGGGACCTAGGAGCACAAGCTCTTGGCTGATTTCAGAAATTCCATTCGCCAGTGGGAAGGAAGTGAGGAGTGTCAGCATTCTGAAGGCATCCTTCGAGCCGAAATTCCTAAAAGCAATGGGCTGCACCTTACCTTTTGTTTAAAATAAAAAAACCAAAAGCCACTATGGCCTCAATTTTAAAAGAGCTGCCTCTGACTCAGCAATGCCAGCAGATCTGACATTTCTCGAGCGAGCCAGGGGTGGGAAGAGATCAGGTCCTTTACCCAACACTTGAAAGTCAGCCCCTTCCCTCTCTTTCTGGGGAATGAATAGGGCTCACCTGCTTCCTCTTCTGGCCTGGTGACTGGTACCATCCACTCCTCTTCCCATGGGGTCAGACGCCTCCCCTCTGTAAACACAGAAAACACACCCCCACACAACTCCTCCCTGGATCCTCTTTTTTTTTTTTTTTTTTTTTTTTTAAAGATTTTATTTATTTATTTGAGAGAGAGAATGAGAGAGAGAGAGCACATGAGAGGGGGGAGAGTCAGAGGGAGAAGCAGACTCCCTGCCGAGCAGGGAGCCCGATGCGGGACTCGATTCCGGGACTCCAGGATCATGACCTGAGCCGAAGGCAGTCGCCCAACCAACTGAGCCACCCAGGCGCCCGTCCCTGGATCCTCTTTAGCTGCTGTCCTGTCTCTCACCCTCTCTTCTCTCTCAGGGGCCAGATTTCTGGGAGTGTGGAAGGGTCTTCATCTCCCCTGCTCTCTGCTCTCCACCCCATCACCCCTGCCACCCCTGCAGTACGCGCGCACGCGCGCACACACACACACACACACACACACACGCACCTGTGCCCCCAGGCAGCACTGGCCTCAGTGCATTTTGCTTGAAGCAGCTTCCTTCCTTGGGCTTCTCCCGAACCACTCACTGCTGGTTCTCCTGGGTCTCTGGTATTCCCTCCTCACGCAGCCCTGCTCTGTCCTCTTCCTCTGTCCATCCCTCATGATTGGCCTTCCCGCAGGTGTCCTCCTGTCATTCTGTACCCTCCTCTGGCCAGCTCCACTCACCCTGATGGCATGGACTTCCCCTACGAGTCCCTCTGCCCTGTCATCATTCTTCCCCATCTTCCCTCCACCGACTCACTCCCATCCCCACTGCCCTGCGCCACATCTGAGCCCGTCCATCTCTTACTCCTCACCTAATTCATCCTGCTGCAACCCGGCCTCCCTAACCACCAAGCCTGGACTTCCCAGGTGCGGGTCCGGTCCGGTCCGTCTCTCCTGCGCAATCCTCCTGTCTGTAGGCATGGCCTCGTTTTCTTCCACGACCCTACCAGCGGCATTAGCACCACCTGGGAACTTGTTCGAAATGCAGACCCCCCCCCCCTTCCCCGCCCTACTGAAGCAGCAGCTCCAAGGGTGGGCCCAGGAACTGGCATTTTAACAAAGCAGCCAGGGGTTTGGAGGCACGTGAAGATGGCGGACCCTGCTCTAAAGCAACCCCTGGATCCTTATGGGTCTGCTGCTCTGTGCCCTCTGTCTGCACGTTCTCTCCCCAGGCTCCCACTGGCCTTTCTAACCAGGCTCTTTCTTCCTCAAGAAGAGGCTTCTCTGACCCTCTTCCCTCCCCTCCTCCCCCTACCCACTGCTCACCTGAGTGCCATCTTCTCTGTAGGACTTGGAGCTGGGGTCCTTGGCAGTAGCTTTGTGACACGCGGGTCCCTGTGCGCCCCTCGGGCAGGACTGCCTATCAGGGGCTTCGTGTCCGCAGGGCCCACACGGCGCCTGGAAACCAGCAGTGTTGATTAGGAGGGTGCCGATTTTTCCCGATTCATGTTCTTCCAGCGGGTCATTGGGTCCTGAGCTGTAAGACTGACGCAGCCCAGGAAATCATCCCTGATTCTGATGATCCTATCTAAAATGTTAAGATTCAGAGTCGTTGAAGAAGTGAGAAAAAATATTTTATCAACAAAGCTGTTCTGTGAAGGGTCATATACATGAAGTGGTAACATTGTAAAAACTGTGACTTTCTCCTAAAACTTCCTTTCAAACCCAGGATGTCCCTTGACAAAATCTGTCCTAGTCTTCTGCTTTATTTCTCCTTTGTTCCTTTCTGTTTTCCTTAACAGGATAGGGCAGAAGTAAAGTTCCAGTGGTGTTTTCCTGCAGTAAAGAAGGGCATTATGTCTTTGGCACTTCGTCCTGAGTTTATTTGAGAATGTGGCCCTTCAGGGATTTTTTTTTTTTTTTTTCACCCCATCGAGGCCCACTGGCTTTGGATAGGAAAACAGGCAGACTTCATTTAGGGGGCACTGAGATTTGTAGTAAAACTCTACTACACGAGCATTTCTTTACTCTTAAGATTCTGCATTGTTGTGTTTTTTTTTTCCTCTTGTAGATTTATTACATTAGCATTTAATTACTCTTCATGACAGTATTAAATTTCATGAGTGATTTATAGTTTTAATAGAGACTTGTATGATTTATTGCAGTTGGCATTTGAGGTTTACCAACTTCTTAAAAGCCATGAGTACTAGAATTGCTTAATCTGACCCTGTCCAGCACAACCACAACATGGATGAAACCCCAAATTCAAGTGTAATAGGATGATGCCTGTACCGCCCAGACCATTATTGTTTGATGTTACAGTTTCCTGTTGTGATATGTGTATAAATATATATGGGGTGGGCGGCGATAGTGGGTATATGTGTGTTCTTCAGGAAGAAAGAGAGGGGAGTCCTTCTGTTTTTTTAAATATGCTCCCCAGATGGCTTCCTATGCTCTGGCTCGGCAAGGACAGGTGTGACGAGGACCCCTGAGGTACAGTGGCATGGGGCCAGCTGGTGACAGGCGAGGGGCTCTCCTTCAGTCTGCAAAGGGGCTCTGAGGCCAGGCTGGGCAGCGTGTGGCCCGAGCGGTCGGGGCTTGCCCGCTGTCCCCCAGGTGGCTTCAGGTTTCTAGGGGGCCACCGACCCTCTCCACTGTGGGGTCTCTCACAGCCATCACAGAAGGACCGGCTCTAATCTCACCATCCCTCCCGCAGGCTTTCCAGTGTGCCCCAGCTGTTTGCCGGGAAAGCTGGGATCTTCAGGACACCCCAACAGGCATCGCGCTCCTGTCCTGGTCCCTGTCCCGGAACTTTCTGCCCGCGTGCATCCACTAGTGGCCTGCCCGGGCCCCTGTGCGGTTCCCAGGCACAACTCTGCAGCTGTTGCAGAAATGAATATTGTTTCGATGGGGGTGTTGCTTCATTCTTTTAAACTGGGGGTAGCGGCTCACTTTGGTGTGTTCCCAGATGATTTTATTGACTTGAACTTCTAGAAAAAAAAGGTGTGCCCTCGCGGCCCTGCCTTCTCCAGAGCAGCCCTGTGGCTAATCCTCTAGGGCCCTCAGCCTCCGGGCAGATAATCTCTTTGGGGTTATCTGTTAATTACCAGTGAATGTGTGAAGTATTTGTGAAAGGGCTTTTGAAGTGAGTTCCACGCGCTGCTTCTTGGGCTTGAGCGCCAGGCCCCTGTTTCCCCGGCAGAGGGTTTCCCGGCCCAGCTTGGGTCCCCTCAAGTGCTGGTATTCTCTTGCTAAATTGTTTGCCTTTCTAATGAAGTGAACTGTTTGTTTGACTCCGCAGTGGAAGGTATTTAACCGGGACTAAAGTAAACCTTGGAGACATTCAAATAAGCCATGCATATCTGCTTTGTGAAGGGAAGGAAAACAGTCTGGCCTCGCTCCCCTCCGGGAAGAGTCGTTAAGGAACTGTTGAAATGATAAACGGAGCACAGAGAGCGGATATTGCCGGGCCAGGCTGGGGCTTTTGTGCTGGCCCTGGCGGGCCTGGGAATTCCTCTGCCGGGGCCACAGGGGAGGAGAGAGCCGTTCAAGGCTTGCAGTTCGTAATTGTGATTTATTTATGTGTAGCGGGACTTCTGCTTCATTCAGTCTTGATTAAAACTAGCCAATTAGCCCTCAGGATGGCTGGCGGATGGTGGGGCGACTTTGTTAGTGATCGTGAAGGCTGGCCAGGGAGTATCATGATGGGGGCCAGCCTGCATCCTCCCTGGCCAGTCGTGGTGAGGACCTGCTCCCTGCCGAGCTGGGTCCCCGGTGTCCCCCGGTGTCTGGGAGAAGAGTCTCAGGTGCTGGGGCAAGTGGACCAGAGGACATGTGGCCGAAATAGGGTCCACCCTGTTCCTGCCTCTGGCCCTGGGGAAGAGCTGAGCTCTGATTGATAACTGGGTGGATGGAGGAGGAGGACTTCTAGCTGCTTTAGACTTCGTCAAAGGGTGAAGCAGCAGGACACCTGTGAGGGGAGGTATTGCTGTACTCAGGAGGAGCGAAGTGATTTTTATAGGGCCTACTGCAAGAAGAAAATGACAGGCCCTTGCTCAGAAACTATTACGAATTTCCAGATGGCCGTGGCAGGACATGGAAGCAAGCGAGGGCCTTCTGAGTGGGGGCCTGGGTCATGCACACAGCCCCCGGGCTCGGCAGTCTAGGGGAGATGCACCTGAGGCCAAGCTTTGTCAGTTCCTACCTGATGCCTTTAACTTCCTGTCTTGTCTCCTCCCTGTTTTCTCATTTGTGAAACACAGTTAGCAAACACTTACTTCACTGAGATGTGTAATGTAATATTAAAAATATGTGAAATGTTGGGGCGTCTGGGGGGCTCAGTTGTTAAGCGTCTGCCTTCGGCTCCGGTCATGATCCCAGGGTCCTGGGATCGAACCCCGCATCGGGCTCCTTACTCAGCAGGAAGCCTGCTTCTCCCTCTTCCACTCCCCCTGCTTGTCTTCCCTCTCTTGCTCTCTCTCTCTCTCTGTCAAATAAATAAATAAATAAAATCTTTAAAAAATATATATGTGAAATGTGTTGAGGGTAATCCTTAGCACGTAGTAAGTGCTCAGTGAGCGATAGCTATTTATTATTTGAATCTTTCTGTGGCTGTAATTTTTTTCCCCTTCTCCCCCGATGGTTGAGCTGACGACCACGTATGGCTAATCTGGAATTCAGGGGACGGAGTTGGGTCATTGCCACAGAACTCACTGAGAAACAAAGACATGGAGAACCCTTCACGTGCCTCATGGTCAGTGAAGGCTTGAGTGCGAGGGCTGAGCCATCAGATGAGGTATGATGTTGAAGATATCTGCGTGAAGAAGTTGACTATTATGGATGTTTACTCAGATGTAGGTATTGAAGGAGAAGCACTTAGAATTAACAATACCCCTTAAATGTGAGTACTTTAGAAGTTATGAACTACCTTTACCTATGTCTCTTGGCCCCTTGAGCAACTTTGTGGGGTAAATAGGGCTGGGTCTTACTGACCTTATTTTATGGGTAAAAAAAAAATCTATATTATGATTATAGTCATTATTGTCATCTGTTTCTATGTAAATCTATAAAACATGGTTTACAATGGGAAGCATTTTCAGCTGTGGGGACAGATGGAGAGAAGCCATTTACTGTAGGAAGGATATACCCAGTAGATATTGTCCTACAAAGGTGGCCTCGTGTGTATTCATTATTCAGTGTGCTGAATGTTTGGCCTTCTGATTTTGAACAAGGGGAGATTGAGTGGGAAGGATGGCTTTTCTAAAATTTCCTACAGAAAGCGTACTAGAGATTGTGCTCCAAGACGACCAGTAGGTTATCATCAATTTGGTCAGTTTCATGCAATCAATTACTAAACCCATGCTTTGTTTTAAATACATTGAGATTCTCAAACTATCTTTCTTTGGGTCTTTATTAACACTTAACAAACAGCAAAGGGTGAGAAGCAGCCTTGCTGTCGAGAAATGTGTCTGGATTTGCCGACTAGTGGAAACTCATTGAGAAAAGTGCAGGATACAATCATCTTTGGAAGGGTGTGTCCACTATTACTGGAAGTGATACATGTCTGTGTATTAAGGCCATAGTCCCTAGGGCTTTAGGTGTACCCAGGCGTAGATATGGACCCCAGAAGTAGATCATGTTCTCTGTCCTTGGGGACCCATGGGAAGAACGAATGGGCATCATTGAATTTAGACACCTGCTAAGTATAGTTTGTTAAGACAGGGTCCCACGCAGTTGGTCTAGAAACCAGGGTCACTTTGGGAAGAGGGAAGAGAGGACTCAGATGGAGATCACATTGAGAGCCTGGGCCCTTTTAGACAAGGTGAGCTGCCGCCACACCCTGGTGGAGGGCCCGGGGGAGAACGGGCCAGTTGGCACACCTTCTGAGGCAGTGTATCTCTCAAGGATCACTGCAGAGGTTCGAGGTAGGATGCAGGCCGGTGGGCCGTGGGCAGTCCTGGGAGCAGTAGGGGAGGTGGGCAGGCAACCCGGGGCCTCAGGGAGCTATAGGCAGCGAGCCCAAAGCCCCTGCCCAGTGAAAGCAGTCTCAAGACCATTGGCCTCTCCAGACAGAAGTGTCCCTGACAGTGCCCAGCTGAATAGACTAGAAGGTTTGTTGACACTCCCATTTATCTATCATTACCCCAGTCCTAAAGTGGAATGCTGGCAATTTGAATTGCTGTTGGGTGTTTGGAGCAGTTAACTTGTCTGGACTGTAGGATGGCCTCTGTTCTCTGTAGACACGGTGAGGTGTTCTACCAGAAGTTTGGGTGCTCAGGGCGAGGCGCCTCTTGCCTGCAGGACAGTTTAGACATCCAAGGGCATTACCGTGAGAACAGGTACTCTAGGAGACGGCAAAACAGAGATAATCTGAACTTTATTTAGCATCCCAAAGGAATTAGGCTAAGAATCAAAAGAAAGTCAGATAAGATGGTGGCGAAAGCAAAGGGCAGCCAACAAGAGAGGAAGTCCCAGTGTGAATCTGGGGAGTGGACCTTGGAGTTGTTCTGAATCCCATGTGGGCAGTTCTGGGGCTTTTTATCTGCACAGCCAGGAATTGGAGAGGAAAGAGTAATACAAGAAAAATGAAGAACGGTTTAGTTCCTTACATTCTCATGAGCCAAAAAATGTGAAGGAGATTTTTTTTGTACCCTAGCAGCAGTAGATTCTCCCCATTCTCTCTGACTTCCTTGCTCATCCTGGCAAGAAAATCACTTTGCGGGCTTTATTATTTTATAGTCATGGTGAAAGGAGCCCTTAAAATAAACTCTTTCCTTAAAGGCTTTGTGTGTTCCTGCTTCACGAGGCTTCATAGACAGTGAGAAGTCAGGGTTTAAGGGACAGGAAGGTGGAGCCTTTCAGGGTTCCCGGTGTGCAATAAATGTGCTGGAATTTCAATGGATTCCAAAGGCGTAACAATAATAGCATTAAGAACAGGCCAGGGCCTTTGATGTTATTGACAAAAAGAGGGAGAGTGTGGGCGAGGGGGCCCCTGTCATTTGTGTCCTGAGCTTTTAAACTTTTGACCTCCAACCTTTTGTGTCAAAGAGCTTTTTTCCATATGGGTGTTAGCCTGCTCAAGTATCCCGAATTCACTGAAGCATCAACATTTTCTTGGCGGGAAAGGGCATTCGGTGTCTTGGAAAAGGTCCAGCACGGGGAGGTTATTGCTGATCGCCCACCATTGTCTTCCCGGGCTGGGAGTGGCAGGGTGGGTTTGGATGGTGGCTTCGCACGCCCACATGAAGTGACTGGCCATGTGGCAGGCAGCAGGCAGCCTCGCAGGGCTGGAGGGTGAGCAGCAGAGCCTTGGTGAAGCCCCGTGTGCGCAGGCATCTCTTGGGACTGGCCCCGTGCGTGTTCTGAATGTGGGAGGGCACCTGGAGTCCTGCACAGGGAGGATTCTGAAGAGATGGTGGGGCACCTATTGCTGGAGGCCTGTGGGGTGATGGGAGTCCTGCAATGCCTGCGTGGGAGACTGGCCCGGTCCACTGCCGCCATCCCATGGCTTCAGTTTCCTTCCTAGTCTTCCCTGCACCCTTCGCCATTCCTGTAGTAAACATTTAGTGGGTTCCTACAAGGATGGGTGTGCCTCTTCTGGGCCTGGGACGGAAAGTAGACAGTCCTGATCTGACAGTGGGCCAGGACAGGGATGCCCAGAATGATCGCGGAACAGAGTAAGCGCCTCTCTTCTTTATGGCTGTTCATCTGCCCCAGCCATGCTTACAGCTCAGTCTTGAGTCATCTTATACTTGTGCAAGGGAGAGTGCTTGAGGAGGAACACCAGGGCCCTCTGAGAGCTTCAACCCTAGTGGGAGAGGAGATGGGGGAGCGCGTGGAGGTGCGGATGGAGTTGCACAGGTTGTCCATGGTGCTCCCACACAACCCGAATGATGGAGAAGGGAAGAAGGAGCAAGTGTTCCCTCCGGGTCCCTGGCAGGACTGACCAGGTGGCATTTGCATGAGTCTCGAAGACAGAGTAAAAGTTGAGTAGGAGGGAGTTCATTCTCCACCGAGGGGACACCGGAGACAATGAGCGGCTGCACATGGGAGCACTGACATGGGGATGCAGCCTGGTTGTTGGGGGCCTTGACTGCCCGTCGGAGGTTGTGGGGCATTGGGAAGGTGATCCTGGGCCACTGCAGACCCGGGGAGCAGGGAGGGACATGGCCAGTCTAAGTTACAAGAATATAAGTCTGGAGAATACAGTTTAGATAAGAAATGATAGAAAGCCTGAACTCCGGCAGCCTCAAGTAGAGCCTCAGAGGGCTGGCTTTGGAGTGAAAAAGACACTGGTGTGCCATGCTTTCCTGCATTTGCCTGAATGAGGGCCATCACCATCGCTCTCCAGTGAAAGAACGGGCGGATTCATCATACCTGCTCCTAGGGTTATCAGGAGACATAAGTGAGGCCATGAGTCTAAAAAAGACTTAGTACAGTACCTGACATGTGTTAAAGTACTCATACTTGTGACTGTTTCTATTGTTATTAGTAATTACTGTTAATGAGGTAAACCTTGAAAGACCTTTGGTTACTGATTAATGGGAACTGGAAATGGCGTGGCCAGTGGAGTTTAAAGAGGAGAGAATAAAAATCTCTCTTTTTTTTAAAAGATTTTATTTTTATTTATTTGACAGAGAGAGAGCATAAGCAGGGGGAGCAGAAGGCAGAGGGAGAAGCAGGCTCCCCACTGAGCAGGGAGCCCGGTGCGGGGCTGGATCCCAGGGCCCAGGGATCATGACCTGAGCCGAAGGCAGTTGCTTAACCAACTGAGCCACCCAGGTGCCCCAAAAAGTCTCTCTCTTTTTTTTTTTATTTATTTATTTATCAGAGAGAGAGAGACAGAGGCAGGCAGAGGGAGAAGCAGGCTCCCCACCAAGCCAGGAGCCCGATGCGGGACTCGATCCCAGGACCCTGGGATCATGACCTGAGCCGAAGGCAGACGCTCAACCGACTGAGCCACCCAGGCGTCCCAAAAAGTCTCTCTTTTTAATTAAAGATTTATTTATTTGAGAGAGCAAGAGCATGATCTGGGAGAGGGGCAAAGGAAGAGGTTGAATCCCAAGCAGACTCCCTGCTGAGTGTGGAACCTGAAGCAGGGCTCCATCCCAGGACTCTGAGATCGTGACCTGAGCTGAAATCAAGAGTTGGATGCTCAACCACTGAGCCACCAGCCACCCCAAAAATCTACTCTTCACCAGTTTCTTGTCTGATACTGAACCGAATGAATATGTGCCTCATTTATTTCTCATTGGCTGCAAAGACACCAGCCAGCATATCCCTGAGGTCACTGCTGGTTTTCCACTGTCATCAAAATATTTCTCATGTGGACTTGGATGAGTGGCCTCATTCTGTGCCATGGGACTCTGCAGACACAGGTAACTAACTCCCTGATGCTCCGAGCATCAGGCCCGTCGGTCTCTGTCCAGGTCGGGCTGGGGCTCCTCATGCCCCCTGCTTCAGAAGCAGGATTGAGACTCCAGTAGGGCTTCCCGGTGCCTGGACTCTGCCCCCTCCAGCATGCTCTGCCAGCCCAATGGAGAGAGCACCCCTTGGGTCACAAGGCCTTAGTTTCATGCAGCTTTGGGTAGATCATTTAATTTTCTGAGCAGGTAGAGGAAGTGTCCCTTCTTAACTCTCTAGATTGTCATGATAATAGGAAATAAAGAGAAACAAGACTCAGGGGAATAATAATAATAAAGCTTTGGAAATGATTCTTGGGGTTGCCAAGAGCATCCCATGAGGAAATGTGTGTGAGTTTTATAAAATATAAATCATTGTATTCCTTTGCTATCACGTTTCACTACCTGTTTCTGCTAATTTTGCAACACTGAAAAAGTGTTTGGGAGCTCTTTTTTGAGTAGATTTGTTTTGGATAGGATACAACGCCTAGACCTTACCTTTGTTGATTAATTGTTGGCTTACTAACTAAACCAGGCAAGCTCTGAGTCCACTGTGTTTCCAAGGCCTCTGTAGTTAGATCCGAGATACCAAACACTTTTCCTGCAAACATTTCGTCCTCTGCTTTCATGTTATCAGCATTAAGAATCCTAGTGCAGATTTTTGGAGCTATGAATTTGGCTTTTGAATTGTGCTGTACCAAAAAATGGTCATTGATATAAGACTTGGTGATTAGTAATCAATTCCCATCTCTTAATTTCCAAGCTTACTATTGTCACTGGAAATACACCATTAGTATATTTCAAAGTAAATGGATTTGCCACTCTTAGATGTAGTGAACCCTTATATGTTGTCATGTGATTTCCCCCAGAGAATTCTGCAGTTTAAGTAAAATGGCTGTGAACCTTCTCTCATTTCTCTGTGCTGCCTTTTCTTCTGTTTACTTTTTCTCTCTATCCTGGCAGGAAAGCTAGAGACAACAAAAATGCCATGGATGCACATATATGGGATCATGGGCAAGACACATTCCAGAGACTGGGTGGAAGGATTCCTTTGGTTGACCAGTAGATAGATGTGGTCTATTTCCATCATTGGGAATCTAGGGGATGAGATTTTTAGCTGAGAAATGTGCAAAGGCTTGCTGATGAAGGATGTTAGAAGGAACCAAAAAGGGGAGAGATCAGTTGTTTGTTCACTACCCATGACACATTCAAGGTGGTAAAGGCAGAGGGCTATTTGTCATTTTCTTTTGGAAATACGTAATTATGTTTGTTAAGGAACGTGGTATGGATGGGTTATGGTATGACCAGAGTGTAGTGCTCGGTAGCATTTAGGTCTAAAATATTAATTAATTTAATATGCCTATGTGCTTGCACGGAAGAAATGATAGAAAGATTGTTGTTTGAGTAGTGGGAAATGCCCATGGAAATTTACATATTCAGGAGTGCCAGAAATAAAATTCATTGGGTTTTAATAGCATAGTTTTTGTTGTTATTTAGCTTTCTAGGGGAGTGCCCATGTGGCTCAGTTGGTTAAGTGTCTGCCTTTGGCTCAGGTCATGACCTCCAGGTTCTGAGATCGAACTCCACATCGGGCTCCCTGCTCAGAGGGGAGTCTGCTTGTCCCTTTCCCTTTGTGCCCTCTCCCCCGCTTGTGCTGACTCTCTCTCTCTCAAATAAATAAATAAAATCTTTAAAAAAAATAATTAGCCTTCTATGAAACTTTGTGTATATTTTACTTAATTTATAAGGAAACTTAAATTTGCAAGTGTTAAATGATTATTGCCATTATTTGCTAAATTTATAGTCAATTTCATCCATCAACATGCCTATCTTAGAATTTGTTTAGGATAGGTTTTGCCAAAATCACAGGATAAGTATCCCTTTTCAGAATAATTACTAGTATGGACACTTCTGTAAAGATATTTTTAAGTGACACAGATTGGTATCTAAGTACTTTACATATGTAGTGCTATCAGTCAAAAATTACATGGATAGGAAAGAAAAAATCTCTGGACGGTTTTTCTGAAAGGTAAGAATTTCAGAAAATTACTTTATTGTGGTGCTCTAGGACATGCAGTTTCCTCAAATGGTTTTCTGTAAAAAGGCCAGGCAATAAATATGTCAAACTTCGTGGGCCATGTGTTCTCTGTCATAACTAATCAACTCTGTTGCTGTCGTGTGGAAGCAGACATAAGCAGTTTATAAGCAAAAGAGCATGCATGTCTTTTAATAAAACTTTATTGACAAACACTGGCCCACACACAGTAGTTTGCAGATCCCTCCCATAGCGTATTCTTTCCAAGTAAGGCTCCTGCCGTGGTATGAAGTAACAAAATAATAGATCCTTTTTTTTTTTTTTTTTTAAGTGCAAGACATCTATAGATTTCTCAAGTATATTAGAACCAGTTTCTTAAAACTTGCACCATGCTATAGAGGGTCTTATAAATGCTAATGATACTGGAGATGTTTTTCAGTTCTGTGCCACAAGCATGTGAGACCACAAAGAAGATTCCTCATGCGCCGTGGGGTGAGTCCACTGGGTGTTCGAGTCAGTCCGCTGGGTGGTGTCTCCCTCAGGCCACCAAGGCCTGGCGGAGGTCTCGCAGGGACCGAGGTGATGACTGGGGATGCCCAGGGTGGAAGAGGCAGAGACAAGACCCCCGGTGACTCTTCCCCATCTCCCTGAAGGGGGAATGGTCTCTCTCCCTCTCCCTTTCTCTGGTTTGAGACTTCCCATTTGATAGTCACTGGGTGATTATTTTGGTGATATATTCTGGTATAGTGGCTGGTGGCCACATGGGATTTTAATGATATTTCTGCTGACAACAGGCGATTGAGTGAATTTGAGGGGCTTGGGCATTCCTACGGGCACGGTTTTGCCCTAATGACAGGAACAATAATCTCTAGTTCTGGTCTCGAGTAAGTTCCAAAGTGAATGCGCAGACGACTTCAGTCTTTAAATTAGCCAGGAGAACTTGGACCCTCAAGTACCCTCTGCGAATTATACTCCTTTAGGGCATGAAGTGAGCCAACTTTGATCTCTCTTTTTTAAACTGCAATTTTTATATGGAAATTTCATACCTTAAAAGACAGTTTTCCAGAGTGGCATCTAAGAGATCTTCTAGCCCGGGGATACTAAAACTACTTCTTGGGAGAAAGATGCAACCGAAGATAAATCTCCAAGTGTCTTTGTCTGGCTATAGCTTTTACGATCAACCCAGGCTGTTGTGAAGAGACCTCGAAATCAATGCCTCTCATTCCTAATGAGACCCTTAATGCGTGCCGTGATGACAGCCAGCATGAAATCGAACACTGACAACTATACCCAGCACAAATATTTTTACTATGCATTTCAATTTAAACACGTGTCAAGCCAATTACATATTTATGGGGTTTAAAGGCTATTCCACTGAAGCCTTGGATAATACGCACTCTTCAAAGCTCGGGTTAGTACGAGAGGAATTTGGTCTAATAGTCAAGCCTCTTGCACGTATGCAATAAATCATCTTTGCAACCATAAGCATGTACAGTTGACTGCTTACCACGGCTCCGCAGCCTCACCCCCACCTGGTAGAATTTTAATTCCCTCAGTAAAATTGATTCTACCAGTTCTGCACATTATTCTCCCCGTCTTCCATTTAGCCCGTTAGTTTGCTGACAGTAGAGTACACAGCACTTAGCAGCTGGTTTGTGGAACCATCAGTCAGGAAATTGTATGATAAATAGGAGGTAGCCAGGTTTAGTGGCACTTCCTTCTGCTTCAGCAGTTTTCTCCTGACTTTGGAAAAGTCATCACGCGGTGTTTTGTCAAGGGCCCGAGCAGGAAAGGGCTGTGGTGCGGCATCTTTCTGCACACATCCACTTGAGTTATGATGCTCCACAGCTGCGCTGCTCGTGTGTAAATAGTCACCCGCGTGGTGGTTAATTATGGTGGCTGCTAGCGACACGTGCCTGTTCTTGTCGTGCGGGTTTTCTTGGACGGCTCCTTGGGCCCGTGATGGAATACGCTGCGATCTTCCACATACAAATGACAGGCCAAGATGCAAGGGAAGCACCCAGCATTGGAGGATTTGGGAACTTTTTTCTGTGCGAGCAATGCGTGAGGGTTAATGTCATGCGATGGCACAGATGGGACGGGACAGAATCATTGTTTTTGTTTTTTTTTTTTTATTCTTCGTTTATACCATTAAGCTGTGCTCAGGCATGTCTCAAAGTGCAGGAGGGGTGTTGCAGTGCATTTTTCCCGGAAGGTAGCTCAGGAGCTGTGGTCTCCACTGATCACGGATGCACCAGGAAGAGTTGTTTGCACAGACTTCATCAGTCCAGGAGAACTTATTTTAGGCTGCATCAAGAGGGAAGCAAATAGAAAGAGTAAAATGCTTAAACTAAGACCAGATGTGTGTGCTCAAATCAGATCAATCCCATTAATTTTTGGTCTTTATTTACCCTAATTCCAGAATGCAGAATCCACAGATTTCCTTAGGACATAAATAAGCACATATTCTCAGTCAGAATGAACTTTTAAGCTCACAAGACATCAGATGCAACAGTGAGGAAGGACTACGAATGTCCCAATAATCGCATCTTTCGTTTTCCTCTCAAATTGTTTTTGCAGTGCTTGGTCATTTTCTCTTTCGTTCTGGAAGGAGAGAGGGTGAGGATAAGAGTGAATTAAAATCTTGTAAAAATACCTTCTCATTAAGGTGAAAAGGTGGCGGTGCCTTTTAAATGTCCATGACAGCCCTACAGGTTTTCTTGGGGAGGAGATTTTTATGCTGCTCGGGGGCACTCTTGATTTTATAGGATCAACAGGTCGGTCTTTGCCTGTGTGCACGTGATCAGCGCAACTTCATGATCAAAACTCAAACGATGAGAAGGGGTGTTACTTCCTGGATGTATGAGGCAGATACTGAAAGTGGAATAAATTCACACATTTTGAGCCCCATGTATATGAAAAATGTGGATTTGTGCCTTGTCGTAATTCATCGTTGAACCCACATAGAGAAAAGCAGATACGGTTGATACCCACTTATCTGGTGGAGAGAATTAAATCACACAGACCACAGCCAAGAGCCAGGAAGGGAAGATGTGAAAAGACCTTCCAACTCTGATGTGCTTGTCACAATGTCCCTCAAAACAGTCCTGGAAAATATGTGGGACAAACCCTCAGGAGGTGGGCCAGACTTTATGAATGCTTGACTGAAACACAGTGCTCGTGGCCTTATTTCTCTGATTTCCAAGAGCAGATGACGTGAACTAAGTTTGAAGTCCACGGGAGGCAAGTGTGTTCACGTGAGCAGCAACCACTGAAGGAGCGCCTCCCGCGTCTGGTGGCCATCCCCCTCACCCTGGACTCAAATCTGACACACTGAGGCCTGGTTCAGAATTCAAAATCTGGAAATATTTACTGAACGTGTGTCAGACTTTCAAACTAGTGAAAAAGATTACTCCACTCAATTGTAGGTTGTTTTAAGAAGGATGAATAATTTTCGTCGAAAATAGTTAAGTGAAATTGGACATTTTGGCTCCGCAGGATGACTGACTTGCGGGGCGCCCGGACTGAATTTGACAGCAATGCTGGATCAACTTTCAAACTTAGCATGCCAGCCATGAAGATTTGCATTACAAGAGATGCCAACATCCTTTACTATTAAGTCCTAAGCAGTGCACTTAAAATAGAATTGATTTTTTTGTGTGTGGAATTTATACAGTGTTTAGTGTGGCAAGTGATGAGGGGGTTGGAAATCCTTCACCAGTTCAGTTTCCAGCGTGGCTGTTCTTGGTGATGTCACAGTGACTAGCCGGGCCCCACGATATTCCTCTTCTCCCTCCTTTATCTTACAAGCAGCCCTGGATGCCGTCAGAAAGCCTTTGTGTTACAACATTACTCTCCCGGTCCTAGAGGTTTTCCAAGAGAGTTTCCACATCTGGGGGACCCATAGCTTCGGGCATTGCCTTGGTTCTGACAACACTATGTCAATAGTGTTTCAGTCTTATTTTATTTTTTTTTCCTCCTAACCTTACTAGTCGATTCTCAAAGGAAGGAAGCAAGGGCAAAGTTCGAACAAGGGAAGTAAGATTTCATAATTTTCTTTTAAAAAGGTTGTTATGTTGACATTCTAAAAGATGCTTGTTGAGGAAAATTTAGGAGAAAGAGAAATGTATAGGGAGGAAAAGGAAAAACACCTGAATTCATCACACACACACACACACACACACACACACACCCCACTCAGACACGGGGACGTGTGCACATCCTCGGTGCGGAGGTGGGTCACACCTGGTCCGTGTTTGGCACAGCCCCTCACCCCCACCTGGAGCTTCTGTGTCCCTTCTTCCAGACGCAACTCAGAACCTGTTTGCGGGGTCTCATTTGGATCGTCTGTTCTACCGGCTACCTCAGGTCCAGCAAAACCTTCAGACTTTTAGAAAACGCTGGAAGCCCTCCTGAGGCACCTCTGGCGTGCACATCAATCCCTGGGACTCTTTTCGCATGCAATAGCATGCGTGTGTGGAAGGCAATATTTGAAGAGAGGCTTCGGTGTCTATGCTGTAATGCCGGGCTCACGGCCGTGGAGACACACCTTCACTCCGTCCCTTTGCTTCCTGAAACGTGGGGAGAAACTTGGGATCAGCCAAGCTTCTCATGATGAAATCTGGCAAAATTCTCTTCAGGTTTTACGGTGGATCACTATTTAGAAAAAAAAGAAACAAAAACGTTCATGTTCAGATTTGTCAGAGACGGTCCGCTTAAGTTACTCTAGTCAAAGGAGTTGAGGAACTCTCTGAAGTAGTGCACACATGGGAGCCCAGGGAACGCTAACCCCAGCCCGAGCCCGACAGCGGGGAGGCCGGTCTGGGTCCAAGGTCAATGTCAGGGCTGCTGGCCTTCCTTTGCTCCCAGCCTCCCCCTGTCAGTGTGAGAGGGTCCGCCCACCTCCTCCGGCCCGGTGAGCCCATTTCTCTGGCTAACCTGTAGATTTGCTGTCCTTGTCCTTGTGTCAGGACTGTGGAGGCCTGACCCAGGACAGGAAGGAGGGGAGTGTGCCTTTAAATGTTAAAATCATGTGGGCGTGTGCGTGTGCGTGTGCGTGTGTGTGTGTGTACCATGCATATGTATGACAGAGCAGACATACATGTATATAGACCCATGGATTCTAGCGGGGACTTTAGAAAAGACTCTTTCTTTTAAGAAGCATCATGGATACGAGAGAAACAAAACTAGTCTTTATATTACGTCTTGTCTAAATTTCCATTGACAGTACAATTATAGAAGGAAATGTGTGTCTTGAAATCTGTTCCTTTTGGTTTTGTCGCTCCCTTTACCCTTCCCTTCAGGATGGGACATGCCTTATTCCCCTTTCTTGTTTTTCCGTGTGGGTTGTCGCCGCGTTCCTCACCCCCATGTCCTTGGGGGTGCAGGTACGAGGTGCTTGGTCGTACTTCTGGGGTCCCCTGTGGCCTCCTAATGACCTTGGAAGAGTATTTCCACAGATTCTCGAAAGTGGACCCGGCCTACGTTGTGAAGGCAGAAGCGCGGTGTGGTGTCGGGGGCTGGGATTCTGTTTCAGAGCGTTCCTTTTATACATGCTGGATTTTCTTTCTGTTTCAGACCCTTCTCATCTCTTTCCTGCATTCCACCCTCCTGTACCAATCGATGCAAGACATCATGAGGGGCGTTACCATTATGACCCGTCTCCAATTCCTCCACTGCATGTGTAAGTAGTAAAACTTGACCCCTTAACGAAGCAGAACCGAGCACGAGCTCTTCCTGTCCCACGACGTTTTGTTAACGGTGCGCCTCCCGGGCTTTGAAGATGTGGTAGGAGTATAAGATTTACTTTTGAAATACGGCAAGCCTGTCTGTTCCTGGACTCACCGAAGCAGATCCCCGTTGTTTCCTGAAGAATGCCTGTCGCACTAGGTGGCTGGCAAGTATTCACTATATATTTTGCTGACGTGTGTTCTGTGGGCTGTAAATACTAAATTAAACAGTCGAGGTCTAATGGAAACTTACCCCTCAGAGAATATGTATCTGGGAGAGATTGGGTTTGAAGAGTTTCATGCTAACGTTCCCGTTACCCGGAAGTCCTTCCTGTCCCAGCGAGCACAACGAATTGTCATGAAATTTTCATGGTGAATTTTCAGGGCCCCCATGGTGTGCCCGGCGACAGGGACTTGATTGATGGAAATGTCTCCCAAACAGAACGGCACCCATGATCAAGTGCGTGATTTACACAAAGATAAAGGGAAAGAATGATGGTGATCACGTACATTAGAAAAGAAAGCAGAGCATTTTGTGGAAACAAATATTATCTCACCCAGGTTGGGGGTAAAAAGAGTAGTGGACTTCCACACTAAGATGGTATTCTCTTGTCGTCATGTCCGGAGGACCGTCTGGAACTGTAATTACCGGAGCCAGCGTCTGGGAGGGGCTGCCCTTTCCTCACGGCCTTGATGTATACATTTAGTCAGATCTGGTAATCACCCTACATTCTGAGACAGTAAAGTTAGAAAAGCACAAATAATACTTTGAAGAATAATGCTGGTTATTTAGATGGTAGATTGTGTCTCCATGACCATTAGTTAAGCTGTGTAATTACGTATATGCCAAAGAAAAATGAAGTTGTTTTAAAACAAGTCCTCCTCTGTGAACAGAATTAATTGATATTAACAGCCGTAACTACATGCCCACGTACACATATAATATTTTACCAACAGTTTTTTGGATCCATCCCCCATTATTGAATTGTAATTTCAGAGCACATTTGCCTGGAGGTAAGTAATAAATCTGTGTTGCAGACTTCCATGAGCATTAAAGGAGAAGTGGGTATTTATAGAGAGGGAATACAGAAACTTGTGACTTATTCTTTGATTTTTCACTGGAACACAAGGAAGTGTTTGCAGGGTTCTGAAGCCTGCTAAAAATATACTCAAATAAAACCATGAGGCCAATTAAAAACCCGTATACAAAAAGGGAAGGACATTCCAAATTCAGGCCGAAACCTGCCGTGTAATTCACCCCTGTGGTCTGGAGGCTTTGCGGGGCGGACGGGCCCACAAAGGTCCTCGACGAGGCTCTGCCCCGTGGTACAGAGCCAGCAAGGGCCAGACCAGCTTTGGAGACGCACATGGCTGATTCCTCCCAGACTCCCGTCTCTGTGGCGTGGTAATTTAAATCAGATTTTCTGTGGAATTTCAGAATTCTTTGTGCTTCCCAAAATCCTGTTACAGAGAAACTTCCCCAAAAAATGAGTTTATATGATGGAGTGAACTAGTTCCTATGGGTTCATTACAGTTTGCCTTGTTATTAAATGCAAATATGAATTTAACCATTAAAAATCCCAAGTCTTGGTTCTTTGGCAGAATACAACAATAGCAAGCCCTCATGTAGCCCACACGTTGTGTTCGGGGCCCCGATCACTGTACTTCAGTATTAGCTCACCTGTGATAAGGACACCGCAAGATGAGGCAGGTCAAGTTTGGAAAGTCCTGGGGTTGGGGGTTGCATTTCAGGTATGACTGCTGAGCTGGGATTTTTATAGGTTTTAGGGACTTCCTGCTTTTCCAGCCAAGCCTTTGGGTACTTTCACACAATTGACTAAATGGTTCTCTAGCTGCCTAAATGGACCGTTATCAACATTCACAATGTCAGGCTAGTCAACCTTCCCGAGGCCCACCGGAGAGTCCTGGAGGCTTCGGAGCATCATTGCCGTGGGCAGAGTGTAGTGAGGAGGTGGGTCTGTGGCCCCCCGGGACTGCTAGCCCTAGCAGGGTTGTAGATGGGGAACCTGGGCTTATGCACTTGGCTCTGGGAGGGTAGGGCCCATCTCTCCCGTGCGCCTTTGTAACAGGACATTCTTAGGGCCCTCAGTGGCCCTCCCCTGCTGCATGGCCAACTTCTGCTCCAACTCCTCATCCTCAAGGCCTAATTTAAATGTCATTTCTGCTGGTGTTCCCGAGGCTGTTCCTCAGAGCGCCCCACGTGAGCCTTCACTGTGGTGCATACCCCCTTTCCTGGTGGTTTCCTGCTCGTTGCCCGGCAGTGCCCAGCACCCGGCCAGGCCCCTTGGAAAAGGTTGTCCATCCGGGAGACTGGATGAGCAGGACAGCTCCAATCCCCCCACGCTTGCTTTATTTACACTCACCTGTTCTGGGAACTCTGGTAACCTACCCTTGCGTGGAGCGGTTTCATCCCCTGGAAATGCGGTTTTCTGCCTTACCGGACTCCCCAAATTGCAGGAGGAGTTCAATGAAGTCCTATACGTGTGAGTAGTCTTCGGAGCCCAGGGCTCTAAACAAGTGCTGGGAGTTAGCATTCGAGGCAGTGGGGGCCCGAGAAACACTGGCCTCGCTCAATCACGAACCCCTTCCTTGCTTTTGCCCCTTCTCAGGTGCTAGGAGTAGACGCCTGTGATCATTTTGGGAGCGGAGGGTCATCTGGGCCAGGATGGCTTCATTGCTGAAATGTAGACATCTTTGCTGAGCCGTAAAGCAGTATCCTGGAAAAGTAAAGTGGTTTTATCTAGAACGCAGGTTCCAAAATGCTCTCTCTGTAACTGTCTTCTAGAAAATGAGATCAAGTGAGCTTACAGAGTTTTTAGGATAAACATTTTTAATTATACCAAGACAAAATTGGGGGATATTCTCATTATTTTGTACCCATAATTGTCCTTCTGGTGCCAGGTTTAAAAACGAAATTATAAGTCTCTTGAAAACGGGATTTGTGTTGATGACGGAAGTACTGGAAGATCTCTGTTTAGAAGGATGGCAGGAACTGTGATAATTAAGCTATCATATCCTATCATTAAAGATTCTATTGAAAGAGGTTTATAAATTGCTCCTCTTTTTAGATAAACCACCCTATATTAAGGCATCAACGATATGGTGCAGAATTAAATTAAAATCTCATAAAATGAAATATGTTCCGTATTAGCCGTTTGACACTTAATTTGCCTCTGAATGAGTAGAGGAAATCACAAATTAACCTGCCTTTGTTTTTCCAACCATGGCTTATTAGGTGTTAGAACAACTACAATTACAGCCTAATAATAACCACCAGGGCTTATAAATATGTACGGAAGTGTGTCCGTTTGTGTTAAAGGACCCAGCCTGTTAAATGCAGCGCCTTTAAAAGCTTACCCTGCCTCTGTCTCTCGGGGCATTACTCACAGTGCCTTGTCAGGCAGTGTAGACAGAGCATAGAAACTCACATTGTTTGAAGTGTCCTGGAAATAATAGTAGAATTTCTTAGTATTTCCTTTCTTAACTCAAAATCATGACTTTACATTCATGGGCTTACAGGTCGGACGGTGGGATGTAGGCATCTTCTTTTCCTGAGTTGTCACGGCAAGGTTGTCCTAGAAAGTGTAAGATTCCTGCATTATGTTCATTTAATGCAAGTAGCTTGGAATTGAAGAAACACTGGAGGTGGGGAATTTCCCCTTTTCTTCTGAAAGTTACTCTCTACTGACTTCACCAGGACCTGTGGATAAACTGGAATGTCTCTCACTCTCTCAAATCGTTTGCTCTGACCACAGAGTCCGTGTGGAAGCCATACAGAAAAGTGCAATGTTTTGGAAAAATATCAGTGAGTGCACTTAATTAGATTATTGAGTTTTTTTTTTTTTTTTTGGAGCATTCATGACAGAACCTGAATGTGTATCCAGAGTGGAGCAGATTTTTCCTTCCTGGTCTTCTCCGTATCCCATGCCTTGCATTGCTCAGTTCTGCATAACTCCAGGAGGCATTATGGTATTCTGTGGGGGTGCACAGTGCTCTTGAGTCTAAAACGTACTGCTTGTTTTCAGATTTCACTTGGAAATTGAGACAATTGCCATATTACGCTCTCCTCCCTCATAGTACAGTTATATGTTCAAGTGACTACTTTCGCCTTAATGAAGAAAGTACTCTTTCTCTTGCATTTTGAGTGTGGGCTTAAAAAAAAAAAAAAATTAGTGTCCGAATCCATTTAACGAAACTCCCTTTTAAAAACTAGACATAGAGTATTCGTAGATACCCAAATTATAAAGTTTTAAATTCTGCATTTATTCTGGATTTTCTCTTGGAAGAGATGTCTGTCTTGTACCTCCAGCTTTTTGGAGCCAGAGTTTTCTCATTTATGGACCCATATGAATTGAATTTCAGACAGTCCATTTGCTTCATACTGAACTCTGCGATTCATTTTCCAGAGCAGGATCCTTAGTTACTAATCCATTATAATCATTCAAGCCCCATAGACCTTCTTGCCAGCTGAGCCGAGAGCAGCCCGTGTCTGGAGCTGGGGATGTGAACTGGGGGCCAGGAGTCACAGAGGGTGTGACCCTTCACCATCCACTTCACTCATTCGTCCCAGAAAACCAGCTTCACCTTTTCTCTCTTGGGGGAAGTGAGTGCTCGGGTTCGGTCTTATTCGGCAACTCTTTATTCTCTTACTTGAGTCAATGTGGCTCTTTCTGGGGCCGCCCGAGTCCCTGGAAGGATTCCACCTAAGTAAGGAGAGGTGCTCTTCCTACTGAAAGTGGTCCATGGCTTGGCCCTTGGAGAGAGGACTCCATGCACAGCAGATCACTCGTGTTAGCCGTGAAGTGGAGGGCACTGGAAATAAAGAAGGCTTTGCCCCATGATTATGATGGCCTTTTAGGGATGAGAGCAGGAAGAGGAGTAGCAAGTTTGGAGCGTGAATAAATACATTTCTTTCCAGAGAGAAAAGGTCGAAGAAAAGACATGTTATTATGGTAAAGGCTTAGACAAAGGAGGGCTAAGTAGCTGGCCAGTACTGCTCTTCCGTGTCCTTCCCTCATTTCTTCCCACCCTTCCTGAATTCACCGCCTTGCGTGCTGTACTAAGTACTGTACCTTTTGGGAGCTCATACAGTAGTCATTCAAAAGCAGGCTTCAGCCTAGCTGCCTACTTAAAACTTTGTGATGGGCCCATACACATAATAGTGGTTTCATTGTTTTCATTCCCTTCAGTAAAGTACAGAGGTTGAGCAAAACCTTGTATTTGTATCTGCGGGCATACCCAGTCTGGAATATTTGAAGAGAACAATTTAAAATTAACAAAGGAAAGTCCCTTTTTCCCTTCAGTGCTCTACCATAACCCTTATTAGGACTGGTAAAGCGTAGTGACGGATTCCATCAAACGACTAGAGCTAATATAGTCTAACAGTCCCACCGCCCTCCCCCCACCAAAAAAAAAAAAAAGAAGAAGAATAGAAAAGATGTATAATTGTATTTCTTGAGTACAAAGACCATCTGTGTGGGTTTTTCTTGCATTTGCTGGGCCAAATCCACGCCATCCACACCATACACATAGTACCTCCTAAATCAAAATTATTTTCAGGAATGATAATGAGCTGCTTCTCTTAGGCCACTGCAGGATCACGACCAACACCTGTTCTTTGCTTTTGTTTGTTTACTGTTGTTAGAGCGTATCACCTTTATGCCAACAAGTCTAGCACGCTTAGAACTCAAAATCAAAAGCTTAATAAGTTAATACTTACTTATATTATAGTACCTCTCATGATGTCTGATGTCTTCCCTGATATTAAACCAGTTACTGGTTGTAAAAGGCCAAAGTTACCTTATATGACATTTATTACTGATTCCCAGGCCCTTCATGTGGAAATAAAGTTAATGAAACTAGCAATCTTCAATGGAAAACCTTTTTAAAAAGAAGAGCAAAATTTCAAAACTAAGGGAAAAAAAAAAAGACATGAATAGACAGTGCAACGTGAGAAAATACATAGTGACCATACCTTTTATGTGACATTTGTGAGTATTTAACTACGGGCGACGCACAGTTTTAGAGACGTTACATAATTATCTCACGTTAAACTTAGAGCGGTGCTATGAAGGAGTCATCATGACCAGCCTCGTTCTAAAGATACAGAGCCCTTGACGCAGGGAGGTTACACAGCTTGGGAGTAAGTTGTGCCTCAGACATCCCCCCCGCTGCCCCGTTACACTTGACTTTCATCCTCTGCTTGTGAAAATCAGCACTGCACACTTTATTGGTCTGCACCTATTGGATGAGCCCAAACAATTGTAACAATACCCGATAGGAAGTTCTCAGTGTCACCGGCTGTCCGTGTATTATGCAGATTTCTAAGGTAGGAAATATGGCAGTGTGAAGAGCCATAATTAAGCCTTCGGACCTAATAAGCCTGTCCAGAGCCAGCAAGCTTACATACACATCAGTGTTTGCTGCTGTCGAATTCGTGAAACCAAATGACTGGACAGAGTACATATCCAGCCAGAGGGAGCGGGTTGGTAAACATGATGTGTCAACTTGGTAGGCTGTTCGGCAATCCTTAATGGGCGCATTTGAGAAGAACGGATCAAAACATGGGAAAATAATGATCAGTGATTATAGCGGTGTACTCTACAGAACGTAAGCCATGTTGGACTAGGTCATAACGTGTGTCTGCCTGGAACCTTCGTCCTTCCGAGCCCCGTGGCTTGCTCCCTCACCTCATATACTTCCCAGCACTGATGTCTCCTTATCAGAGAGGTCTTCTGTGAAGACTGTCTAATGGAGTTTGGCAACCTACTGCATATGAACCTAGTACAGCCCAAGGCCTGTTGTTGTGAATAAAGTTTTATTGGAACACAGTGACCACCCCTTGTTGACTCTTGTCTCTGGCGGCTTTAGCAATCCATGGCCTGGCTGAGTTGGGTACCTGAGATAAGACAGAATATGGCCCACAAAGCCTAAAAGATAAACTTGGCCAACCCCGACCTAAAATAACACCTTCTTTCCAGCCCCACTCTTTGTCCCCTTTTTCTGCTTTATTTTTCTTTCTTTTTTAATAAGCAAATGCCATGCACCGTATTTTCCACTCTTAGACTTTCCTACTGCTAATCCCAACATTTTTCATTGCATATCCTGTCCGGTTCAAAAAAGAAAATAACTCTTATTGTCTGGTTATCATTCCTCAGGCTTAACTGAAAAAATGTAAAGCCTGCCTAATTTTCAGGAACTACTTTAGGCCTACAGCCACGGTTCCCTGCGTAAGTATGAAAACGTGCGTGAGTTTCAGTTCCTCAACTTTCAAAATTTTCATGAGCCGGCAGCATAAATTCGGACCAACCGGTACACACTTTACTTTGCATTAAGAAATGAGCATGAAATAAAGCATATCAAAGGGCATCGCACTTATTTCTGTCTTGCAGGATTTCTAATGACTGAAATCCTGAATTCGGTCATCGGCTGCAGAGAAAGCAGGCCCTAATTATAGTGCATATTCACAGAGTCTGAGCGGCCGCTTCTTGGATAAAATTCCTGTGTTCTTTGTGCTGTGCTCAGCAGTCAGGTCCGGGAGCAGATATTGACTGGAGGTATTCACGATCACTGAACCGGAAGCTGCCGGCTCTATAGAGCCTGCTGTCAAACCTGTTGCAGGGGCCTGGGGGGTACTGGACTGTAACAGACTTTTTTTCTCTGAGTACAATGCTTCCACTCATGTTAAGCCTGGCTTCAAAGAAAACAGAAATTTACTGCCACGGTTTTATTTATTTTTCAACATATGTGTTTGAAAAAATTGAACTTTAACAGCACTTGTCCCAAAGGGAAGACACTTTGGGGTGAGTCTCGTGGGATGACGACCGGCCAAACGGAAGGGGCCTGCAGCTCTTCCTACGCGGTCCTCTCTCCTTCGCTTAGGTAACAGAACCCGCTTTTTCCGACTAAACAAAGACATGCCATTTCCTATAGCAGCACAGCACGCTGAGTTCATTTCAGACCTTTCCCCAGGGGAAGAAAGGCCCATGACACAGGCGGGCCTGTCGTTCATTTCTTTTTGTTACCGTCGCACCCCCCCATCCCTGCTCCCAGTGAAATTCATACATCAAAAAATAAAATGGGCACAGACTTGTTTCCAGAAATCTGCTCGCTCACTTTCTGAGTCCTAAGTAACAAATTAGCTAGATTTGTGCATCTTTGGTGATGCGAGGGAACGAAGCACGCTAAAAGGAATTAGCAGGGGCAAGGTCAGTTTAGAAACTCATCCTCTGAGTCCTAAAGTAGGGCTGTCTGGGCAGCACGTTCATTAGATCACTGTATTGAAAAGAACTCTGAAGAGCAAAATCTTGACCATTTTTAGTCTTCGTGTGATCTTTGTGAAAGACACGTCAGAATCGTGAAGGCATCATTGGATCGCACTTGGGTAAAAATTAACGAGTTGGTCCCGTGGCCTTATGGTGCCGTGCTTTCCTCCTGAGCTAACCCAGCTGAGTTGGTGATGGTGCATTTGTTTTTGTAAGTCTGGTGTTGAGAAAAACGTCAGGTGCAATGCTAGATCTCTCCCCTGCACCTCTGCCTCTCCCCTCCCTTCTGTCTCTGTCTCTCTCCACACACACAGAGGAAGAAAAGAATGTAGAGAAAAGGGTAAGAGATGGCAGAAACAGCCTTTAGGGCATTTGAGTGCATGGCCAGGAAAGAAAAAAAAATAGAGGTCTGTAATCTAAACCCATAGATTCTCTGAAATCCAATCACTTAATATTCTGGGTTATGTAGCCTCTCCCATGTTTATAAGTTATAGATATTTAAAACTTTCTTACGTAGCTTCGGAGAGGTTACAGATTCCTTAGAAAGTTCTTGGGTGGGACCACTTGAAGGGAATAGGGAGTTTAGCCTCCATCTGACAATCTAAACTAGTACCAAAATGCAGTAGAGTTACAACTGAAGAAATTCTTTTCTAGGTTCACCTCCGAGAACCCTGCAGCACTAGTTGCTAGTCTTACCTGTGAACTGCTCCTAAGGGGCCCCAACCTCCCCAGGCCCCAGGCCCCGTCAACCCCACGTAGTCAGAGCTCTGCCTGAAGGAATTATGTTAACCCCGTGCACACGAAGTGATCCCTAGGGCCTGACAAGGCTAATGTATATCTCCTGCCACCTGGGAAATAGTTAGGCCCTAACCAGAGAACCACCAGTCCTTTTCTCACTACATTCAAGTAGTATCCAAATATTGCCAAGTTCATCAGAAATGAACAGCATCTCTATTATAGGGGGGCTGGCAGGGGGGAGGTGTTGGCAGTTAAATGACCTGCCTCATTTGCAAAACAAATCACCAAAGCATGTTGCTTGAATATGATTTCCATTTTTAAGACAGAGTCCAAAGAAAGCCTTCCGGGCTTACTAAAATGCTTCTTGCCTCTATTCAATGGAGTGGTTGGCTCCCGCATGGAATAAAATTCCCATATTCCTAGCCTACTTTGTTTTCAACATAAACCATGCACACCAGTGAAAGTTTTCAGATACAAATTCAAAATTGTCCATCAGTAACAAAGGCTATGAGAGCTCTAAAAGGGGCTCTGATTTTAAAAGTTTTCTCATATCATATTTGCCTGGGATAGAACAGATTAATCTTAGAATTACAGTTGGCCCTTGAACAATGTGGGGGTTAGGGGCACTGACCCCCCCACCCCCCGCCAACTGCAGTCGAAAATCTGTGTGTAACTGTTGACTCCCTGAAGACCTAATCGCTGACTTGCCTGCGGTTGACCAGAAGCCTTAACAGTAACATAAACAGTTAACACGTATTTTTTATGTTGTGTGTGTGTTATATATTGTATTCTTACAATAAAATAAACTAGAGAAAAGAAAATGTTACTAAGAAAATCATAAGAGAAAATACGTTTATTGTACTGCTTTACCAAAAAAAATCTGGGTGTAAGTGAATGTGCACATCTCAAACCTGGATTGTTCAAGTCAACTCTATATTGGAATATATTATTTATGTTACCTAATATGTTTATTGGATTTATTTATTTAGAGTAAGTATTCTATGTATTTCATTATTTTACTCTACAAATCATGTATATTCTGTATTATATGCACACACAGAGCTCACTTCTGTCCATTTTCCGTGTGGTAGTTTCAGTTTGTCCTTGGGATTAGTCCACATGATCTTCCATCTTCCATCGTAATGGAAGTAGTCAAGAGGGGAAGAGAAGGTCAGTCTAAAGTATTTTAATCTTGTTTTAATGATCAAAATCTGGTCACCTCAGACTTTGGATTTCAGGATGCAGCGATACACAGGTATTGAGAGACGGACAATCTAAGTCAACGTTCCAGTGGAAATCGGGAATGGTGGGGGTGGGGGCTGGAAGCAGGGGTCCAACATCCTGGAAAAGGCAGCTCGAAGCCTCTGGAGGGCTTCTCTCCGAGTCAGAGAAAGTCCTGTGCTGTCTGTGCAAGAGGATTTTCTACGTGGAATCCTTGAGCATGTCGCAAGTCTGTTCTCATCCTCTAGAATGGGGCTCGCAGGCTGTGTGGGTCTGAGCTGGGCAGCTCATGAGCCGGCGAAGGCCTTCCTGTGATCTGGAGAACAGTCAGAAGGTGTGTTGCACCATATGGAATTTGGGCTAACCTCCCCGCCGTGCCCCGTCTTTTGACCCAGGCAGACATAGGACTTTTCAGTTATTTTGCTTATTGTTGTCTGCTGTTTCTCCATTTGTTGGGAGGAGGGAGGTATGTGGAAGCTGAACTGCAAGGCATGAGAAGTGGAGTCTACCCCTTACCCCCCCTCCAAGTGTATCGGAAAGAAACATCCTTCTTGGTCTGTTTGCTTTGCAAGGGCGTTCTTTGATGAGGCCTTTGTCCGAGGTCCCCACTGAAGGCTCAGTGTACTCAAGCTTTAGAAAAGGCTATTGGCCCTTCTTTGTTTTCTTTGTTGAACTGTTTATTTTGCTTTCTTCCCACGAGGTTTCCTGGCCTTGCTCTGACAACGCTTTTCTGCATGAATTACATTCCTCGGAGCCACAAGTCTCCAGATTCTTCCAGCCCATTTGATTCCGGCCTGTGTGATTAGTCCATCGGTTCAACCTGCCGTGGGTCTCTGCCAAGCAGGGTGCTCACTAAGTGCCCCTCACATGGAGACCTAAAGACACTGGTCGCCTCATTAGTGAGAGGGTGGTGCGGCCCTCCGGGGTATCAGCACTGCTGCTGTTGAACCATCACTAGGTTTAAAATCACTGCCTAAAATCCCGGTCATTTGGTCTCCTTTCAGTGTGAGGCTGTTGAAGGAGGTATTTCAGGCAAGTTCAGGGCACGGCGTTCGTGCCCCGTTCAGTGACAGAAATCGTCCTGTGCTGGGGAGCGCCGGAGAGCCCATTAGCATCATTTAAGTTAAATTTACATTTTGAAGGAATTTCATAATCATTTGCATAAAATGCATTTACATCTGTGCAGAAATAATGAACAACAATAATAAAAATTACTCAGCTATCTTAATCCTGGCCATTATATTTTCTCATGCAATAGAGGTCATTTTCTGAAATACGGTTTATGACTGAGACAGAGACGAACAATTAGCAGACTTACGAATTACGGTTTTTTAAACCTCTGTTAATAAAGATTAAACATTTGTTTAATGAGTTATACCTTCATTACAGGTAATGGTAAAACACTGTGATACCACTGAACAAAATTCAGCTCTCTTAAAAATGAAATTCTAGGGGCACCTGGGTGGCTCAGTCGGTGAAGTGTCTGCCTTCATCTCGGGTCATGATCCCAGGGTCCTGGGATCGAGCCCTGTGTTGGTGTTGGGCTCCCTGCTCAGCGGGGAGTCTGCTTCTCCCTCTCCCTCCACCCCTTCCCCCCCGCTCATGCTCTCTCTCTCTTTCTTTCTCTCTTCAAATAAATAAATGTTAAAAAAAAAACGCACAAAATTTATCAGGGATCTGTTCACCCTTTGAGTGAACATGGGTTCTGTACGAATCCATTCTTTTGCGCACGAGCATCTTGACTCGAACAAACAGGTGGGGTATGGTGTCCCTAAGAGGGAGCCTGCATTTTCTTGATCATGTGTCTGGAAGTAGTTTTGACTTGGAGCTTCCCAAATGAATACCTAAGAATTTGTTAGAAGTGGTTGAACATAAGCAATCTGTGATGAAAACTGTATGTAGTATAAATACCGCTTTATACACAGAAGCTCTTCCTTCATGGACTGGGGAAGGCCCCAGACAGTGGGGCCAGGGAGTGGTTCTGGTTCCTTGAGATCCACTTCTTTCTTTGATGGGCCTGGTTTGAACTGGGCTCTTGGTGTCTGATCTTTGGAATGGCCGTAAACTGTGGGCCACAGACTTTCTGTGAGGGGCCCTCACCAGCCTTCTCTTTGGCAAAGAAGTGCATTCACTCTGTGGGTTCAAGATTGTTCTTCAGACAGGGAGGATTGGTCGGGAAGGTGGGAGTTAAACCTCTTTTGGCTAGAAGAGGCACTTTCTCCTTGGAGTGGGCTCTGAAAACAGATCCCCCAATGAGCAGAAGCACAGCTGCCATAATACTTCATATGTGACACAATTAAACGTCTCTCACAAGTAGGGCTGGATTACAGTTTCGCTCAATAATCACCTCTGATCACACCCCAATATGATGTTGGTTGTGTTAGCCCATCATAATGCTGTTTTCTTGGGTTTCAAAGTGTAATTTCAGAGAATTCAAATAGAACTCCATTGGCATATGGCTTCTGATGATCCTCTTCTTAAAACCAGTTTATAAGTTATTTTCAAAAATACATGTAGACCTCAGTTAAGTTCCATTCTCCGCTCTGCCACAAATTAACTGGCTCCTTGAACTATCCCTGACCTCTCTGGGCCTCTTTGTTTTCATCTGTGAAATAAAATATTTGGAATAAATGATCTGTCAGATTCCTTCTTAATACCCCATAGTTATGGGCAAGTTTAGGTTGGTTCATTGTTTTCCCCTTGTGTGTGGGCACTTAGAATAGGAATAGACTATGAAAACATAATGGCCCTAATATGTATATGCCCTCATGTCATTTTTGTCTCCTGCCTCTGTTTCCTTATGGGAAGATCTGCTGAGAGAGTCTTGCCCACACCCAGGGCATGGCTCCCCCCCTATTTCTCCTACTGGCCAAGGGATGCTTTGCACCTCCCTATGCCATCAGCACAGAGAGCCATTTGAACAGAAATTCAGTCAGGTTGCCTTTGGAATGAAGAGGTCTCTGGTTTTAGTAAGAGCCTCAGTAATGTCAAAATATAAATGTATTTAAGCATACATGCACATATTTGTGTTTGGTTTGGGGTAGTTTTCCTTTGTGTTTAAGATCATAGACTGGGTTTGAATCCAGGTTAGGAATTTAGGTGTTTGTCCTATGCAAGCCCAATTTCATTATCCAATCCCATTTTATATCAAGAACTCCATGACGGAGCAGATACATAGCACTTAGACCATGTCTGCCATGGCACAGGTGTTTGACAAATGGCAGAATTGCCCAAAACGTATCTGTTCTATTACCCTATCTGTCTACTCTAAGTTGTACATCCTTTCCCACTTCTGAAATTGGAATGTTATCTTACAATCTGTAGTGTTTCCCAAGTTGCTGTTGGTGAAGACGTGGTCGTGAGGAGGTTTCAGGGATCTCTGAATAAAATTATTTTGCCTTCTATTTTCCTTTTTGTGCAAGTGCTAGCATGAGGCATGATAAAATGTATGTGTAAATAAGTCTCAGAGACTTCTTTTTAAGTATAAGTGGAAAGTGGTAAGTATTGTCATTCTTAGTGGGACCTAAAATAATGTTGCTTCTTTAGATCAATAGCATCTTAGCTTCGATGAAATAACGGTATATCTCGTACGTAGCACATATATATTGTATCTGGAGGTATGTAGTCAGCAGGGAAAAAACTGTTTCATCGTCAAGGTAGTTTTTTCCCCCAAGAGCACAGCCGATTTTTCCTAAGTGTTATAATAATGGACCTAGTTGCAGGACTATAAAGTTAAAATGTAGACAATGTTTGGGAAATGCTACAAAATGCAGGGGAGGACAGCTTCCGCCTAGCACAGTATAAAGGAGGGAAGCGTGTGTTGGGTGCTGGTTATGTTGGTGTATTTGTGCAGATGCGTCGCAGAGGCTCTCCGAGGGTAAGACTTCATGATTAATGGTGTTTATTCTTGACAGAAGCCTCCTTTATTTATCTGCAATACAGTTTAGCGATTTTATCAGGCACCTGAATGAAAAATATTCAGTCATACCAATATTGCAGTGTAAATTGAGTAGAGTCACTTTTTATTATATCTTTCTGCCTTATCATCTGCACAGTAATTTTCTAGCGGAGGTTTGATATGGAAAGACTGGATTTAGCTGTATGTACTTGACACAAAGCCTCTTCAATTTCCCCTAAAAGTTCAGGCTGCTCTTAGAAATGTGTGTGTGTCTGTGTGTCTCTGTGTGTATAATATATAAACCCTCCCTCTTATCCAAGCAATTTCAGGATTTGAAAGAATAAAGATAAAATGCACAAACCTGGATGGGAAAAGTGTTGTTAATATAAAAATATCTAATAGCTGTGAACTCACTGGTAAAAAAGCTTCTTTAGTGGTTAAGCTGTGGCTCAGTTCTGAGCCCTTGGCGTGGCTACGCGGTCCGACTTTTTTCCAATCGATCACCATCCAAATCCAATCAGCATACAACCAGACCCTTTCATTTCTCCTGAGAGTAATACCAAGGTTGAAGTCCAGAGCGGCCCAGGGGAGACATTAGTCGCTGTGGTGATGGAAAAACTCCATCCCAGACAGGGAGAAAGGAAAGAAAATGAGATCTCATTTGTGGGACACTCAAGTGAAGAGTCCCTAAATTTTCAACCAAATTTTATTCAAGTAACAGACTTTACAACATTAGATGTCAGAGCAAATCGGTGGCAGACAGGGACAAGTGATTTGAATCATAGAAAAATTTGGACTGTGGGACCAAAGAGACTTTTTCAGCCTGGTGGGGAGAATGGAAATCATCTCTGCCGAAGGCTCACATTTTCCCAGTGAGCAAAGTAAAGCCCAAGGAAGCGTTAGCAGTAAGCGTGTAGTCCTAGGCACCAGTTCTCTAAGGGTAATAATATCAAGTAATTCCAGCACATCAGTTAGACCTTTGTGTTCCCTTCAGTCTGTCCCCACTGTGGCATCAGAACAGTGGCTTTCACTGGGAAGAAGGGGATGCAGGGGGAGACCTTGTGGGCCCTTTTCCAGGGGCAAGGCTCCTTGTCCGTGTTTCCGTGGTGTTCCTCCGGATGCCTGGGGCCACGGGCTCTGAAGGCAGGAGAGCTAGAGCCCTAGGGAGGTTCTTCTCTCCTTACAGGGAAGGTAATGCTTCCTTTCCACTGAGTACTGTAGACAAATTGTTCCCTATACGTTAGATGTATTCCTTTGCCATATTATTTTATTTTCAAAAAGTTTGATTGATACCTTCCCAGGGATTAAAATTCTGGAATATTGAGAAGTGTACTGGGATATAAAGTCTTAGCATGTAGTAGAGTCCTACAATGTTCGTTGCCAGTTAAATCTAATTAGCCTGACAAATAAAGAGGGACCATTTTAACTTTACCAGGCCAGAGGGCCCTAGCAAATCTTGGGGATTTTATTCTGGAGACTAGCCATTTAGGTAATTAATAATAGCTCCTTGATGGACGTCCCTGTTATGCCTTAAAATAAGGATAATTTCAAGAACGATGGGAAGTATGAGTCAAAGAGCCTAAGAGACAACCCTGAAAACACTCTAGTCAGTGGTAAATAGTAACAATAATTATTATGAGGATTTGTAATGGAGATGGAATATGGGAAACATCCACACCAGCTAGTGGAAGACCAGCCTAAGCTCAGCATGCCAGAAGGCTGCTGAGAAAGGGATATTCTAGCTGGTTCCTGAAGCAACCTATCAAAACAGAAATTAAAACAGAAGCCTCATCCTCTTCTTGGCTCAGATTTCCAGATGCATCCTTGTCTTTGGTGTAAATCTCCCCCATACCACCTGCAAGAGGACCCAACATGAAGCAAGGATTAAACTGTGGGAACCTAACTTCCTATTTCTAGTTATTTCCATGCAGTATCTAAAGCCTCTTGCTCCGTGACCTCTCACTTAAATAACAGATGCTGGCTTGGGGCTCTCGAGATGTTTTAAAGTATCTCTTTCCCTTAAATTGTTGAAATTTCCAGGTAAATGATATAAGCACAGACTTGTTTGTTGAGTTGGTTAAGTCTAGCGGTTCTAATTGAATTTCTTGTATGTACTTTATGGTCCTTTTTGGGTATCACGGTTCAAACCCAAAAGTTCCTCCCGAAGGGTGTCATGGTTGCTAGGACTCTACGTTATTAGAAAACCTAACAGCTGGACGAGCAAATGCCACATGGCCCAGGGTTTTTCTAGATTCTCTTAGTTCACAGGACTTAGGCCTGTGCCTAGTCACCCACACTATTGTCTTCCAGTATCTTTCTATTTTGCTCTGTATTTTCTTTTTGGAAAAGAACACTACGTTGCCACTTTGAATGCTGCTTTTGGATAGAATTGGTAATTCATTAGATTCCAAAAAAAATAAAGTCTGTTAGAGTGAACGGAAAATTGGCAGGAATGTCAGAGAAATCAGACTTGGAAATTTTTGTCACCCCCCCCAATTTTTTTTCTTTTCTCGTAGCAATGAGTTTTTGAACTAAAACCAAGAATCACCATGCCCTTGAGTTTACTTTTAGAAAGAAGAAAGCCTGTGCATTTTGCTGAGGTCGAGTAAAGTCAGTAGTTTATTTGCTATGTTAAAAGAGGTGAGATGGGGTGCTTCTGAATGATACCAGGGCTGTCAAATAGTTGAGTTGGGGAGAGCAGCCCCCTCCCTGTAGGGTCCTAAGAAGTCGGTACACAAGGAGGCCACGAAAGCTGGGTGACCTTGGCCTTACCCAACCCAGAGCTCTACCAGTAACAAGCTGCAGCAAGGAAGGTGTTGGTCGTAGGGGCCGTTTACTGAGACCTTCCCATGGGACAGGCACCAGGCTCAATGCTCTCCGAATACTTTCTTTTTTTTTTTTTTTAAAGATTTTTTTATTTATTTGACAGAGAGAAAGACAGCCAGAGAGGGAACACAAGCAGGGGGAGTGGGAGAGGGAGAAGCAGACTCCCTGCTGAGCGGGGAGCCCGATGCGGGGCTCGATCCCAGGACCCTGGGATCATGACCTGAGCCGAAGGCAGACGCTTAACGACTGAGCCACCCAGGCGCCCCCCGAATACTTTCTTATTAACAGTTCAACACTACGGCACTGCTTTGTTTCCATCCAGGCCTAAAGAGCTGGGAGCAAAGCAGACTTTGAAAGATCTGGTTCACCCAGCACCAGATCTGTCATAGGGCTTGCGACCTCGACGTGTTTGCATGGGCTACCTGCCACAGGGAGAAACGGAGGGTGTGTGGGGGGGTATGGAGCAGTGAGGCAGGAAGGCCCCTGGACCCCTGGCTGGGCCTGGCTGGACTGGCCTCCCCTGTCGCCTCCCCCCGCCCACCCCCGGAGAAAGAGCATCCACAGGCAAATGTGACTAAAGGGACAACCTGTTGTGTTAGGGAAGGAGGGGAGAAAAGGACAGTGTTCATTTGCTGTGTTAACACAAACCCGTTGGGAAGCTCTCTAGAAAACGGGGCCCCATGAAATGTCCCAGACGCTGACCTCTGAGAACAGCTCTAAGTCCCTCCATCTGCCAGGCGTCGGGTTAGGAAAAGAATCGCAGGTGGACGTCGGAACTTGTGTCCTGGGGAGCCAGAGTGGTTTTCTCATCAAAGCGGTATTTCTGTGGACTTTGTGAAGGAAGATACAACATACTAGTTCTTCTAACAATTAGCCCTTATATTTACATTAATCCTATTATATATATGATCTATTAATATATAACATGTAAGTTATGTATTAAAATATATAATTATATATAGTATTAATACTAAAACCACATAATGTTAATTTTTTAAAACAGTCTTATTTTTCTCACAAACTGTATAGTAATTGAGGCAAGAAGATAAAGAAGATGGTTTTTCATCTTTATTACACATTGGAAAAAGAAGTACACCTTTATATGGAATATTCGGAGTCAATTAGGACAACAAAAGAGAGCTGCAAAAAATAATAATTTAAATATACTCTGCATTCATGGAACTGAAATATTCAAAACTGGTGACCGGTTATTTAGAAACCGGTTTGTCAGCTGCCATTCGGATCAGAGATCCTGCCTCGCCTGCTAGTTCTCTCTCTTCTGCCCTTGTTACGGACACGCATGGGTCTTCTTTATCCAAGAGCCGGGATAGAAAGAGACTCATGCTATGGGATGTGGTCATTCAGCTCCAAGTGTTTATATGAACCAGTAGTATGTTTGTTACGAACCCTTTTTAGAACAGTGCATCGTATGTTGTAGTTACTTGAATGGACTTTCTTTTTTATTTTATTTTACTTTTTTATTTTAGTACAGTTGCCCCACAATGTTACATTAGTTTCAGGTGCACAGTATTGTGATTGGACAGCTCTGTACATTACACGGTGCTCGTCATGAGTGTGGCCACCCTGTGGCCCCAATGCAACATAATTATAATACCATCAACTATATTCCCTTGGCTGTGCCTTTTGAATGGCCTTATATCTAAATTCTTTGACTATTTTCCTGACCTTGAAGTCTCAATCTGTTAATATAGAATTGTATTTCTAGTACGGAATGGAGGTAAATTTTGTCAAATTATTTTTTGCAGTCTTCTTCTCAGGAGGGGACAAAATCAAATTTAGCCACAAACAATTGCATTATTCACGTGATACAAATATATTGATGTAGAACATCATTTCAGTTGTGGAGGGAGATGACTGACAGGGACTGGAAATACTCACTTGGCCTCTCCCTTTGATTGGCTGAGCAGAGCCTTCCCCCCCTGCCCCAGAAGTATCATACAGAAGCCCATCGTCCATAGCTTACTTTGAATTTACACTAATGCATCAACTACACTATCTGCCTATCTGCTTAACAGCAGTGAATATGTTATTATTTATGGTATTTTCGTAAGCATCAGTAATTTGCAAATTTTGAAAAATACACATATATATGTATTTGATTATCTGAATTGAATGGAAATGGTTGAAACCACTGTGGAAAATATTGATATATTTGACACATGTGAATGGGTGTATCCTTTTTTTAAAAAATGGTAATAAATAGGACACAAACAGAAAAGCACACAGAATGTACACATACAGCTCAATGAAGTATAATGAGTTATCACAGAGTGAAAACCTCTAACCACTAACCAAGGCTAGAAATAGAACACCAGCACCCCAGAAGCCCTCCTCCCACACTTACCCACATACCCAGAGGTAAACATTATCCTGACTATCCTAAGGGTAACGTTGAGGTCTGTCTGTTACCGACCTTTACATAAGTGGGATCATACAGTATATTAGACTCTTTCTGTGTCAGGCTTCTTTCAGTCCACATTATGTTTATGAGATTTTCCACATTGCAGTTTGTTCATTTTCATAGCTATTCACTGTTTTGTGGTATGAATCATTTACCCATTCTACTGTTTGTTTGAAGATTTTATTTTATTTATTCATTTTTTAAAGGTTAATCTATTTATTTATTTATTTATTTATTAAATCAGAGAGAGAGAGGGAGCACAAGCAGGGGGAGTGGCAGGCAGAGGGAGAAGCAGGCTTCCCCCAGCAAGGAGCCCGATGCGGGACTCGATCCCAGGACCTTAGGATCGATCATGACCCGAGCTAAAGGCAGCTGATTAACCGGCTGAGCCACCCAGGCATCCTGAAGATTTTATTTCTTAAAGTAATATCTATACCCAGCGTGGGGCTCGAACTCACAACCCAGAGATCAAGAGTTGCAGGCTCTCCCCAGGGAGCCAGCCAGGTGCCCCGCCCATTCTCCTGTTGATAGATACTTTGGTTGTTTGCAGTTTAAACATGCACGAGTAACGCTGCTCTGAACAGCCCAGGAGACTGTGGGACTTGCGCACACACCACTGTTGTGGCTACACCAGGGAAAGGCATGGCCAGATCACAGGGTGTGCCTTTACTTGCGTTCATTATGCCCAACTGTTTTCCAAAGAGGCTGTGACAGCTCATACGTACGCACGTTGTTGGAGAGTTCCTGTTGCTCCAAATCCTCATCAATACTTGGCACTGCCCCTTCTTTTTAATTTTAGCCATTCTGTGGATGTTTAATGATCCCTCATGACGGCTTTCATCTGCTCTGCACTTACTGGTGATGTTTATGTACAGTCTGTTAAAAGATACTAGAGAAACCTTTTAATATTGAGGGAGAAAGTGTAATTCAAAATATACTTTTATTTGTGTCAGAAGTGCATAATGCCTGAAAAAATGCTGGTACTAAGTACGTTGAAATATTGACATTGGTTAGATCTGAAGAGCTTGGGCATTAGGAATAACTGTTTTTTAGTGTTCGTTTAAAATAATCTCAACTTTTCCATTTATGTATGTAAACTCCTCAGACAAAAATAGAAAATAAAAACAAGAAAGTCATTCTTAAAAATCCTTTGAAATGATGTTTTACCGTTAAAATAAGTATTTCTCTCTCTTGTGTTTTGTTAGAGAAATTAACCATAGCTCTGAAATTTTATATGTAAGATAACTCAGCACCCTGCCTTAATGTGCACAATAAGCAATATTCTAACCTTCCTCTTCAGTGGCCACTTCCATTCAAATCCTATCTACATTTTGTAGTGCAGTTCACATTCCGTATTTTTGGTAACCAACATGCATGCTGGAAGCCTCTCGTCGGTGCCTTCCGACGCATCAGATAGCACTCGCTCTTAGACGCTCATGTGTTTGTGCCTTTCATCCTATTTGGCTATAAACTCTTTGAAAGCAGGGACTAAACGATCATATGTTTACTGAAATTCCTCCAAGTTCTGAAATCATAAGGGATTCTTAGTAAGTGGCTCTTCCATAAAAATACACATCAAATGAACAGATCATTGAAATATTCATCAGTGTAGTTATGCGTGTAGCTTCTAAAAATGGAGATCCAACATGTAAGTTTGTAAAAGACTGGAGTCAGTTCCACCTCCACGGGAGCATGTTTAATGGAGCAGGTAAGTTTACACAGGGGTGGACAAGGTTAAAGGCCCCCGAAGTGAGAGTAGACTCCAGCGGTGACCACCCCTCATCTGAAGGGACCCACGGAGGGAAAAGTGGCTCAGCAAAGTCTAGAGCCCCAGAAGGGGTCACGCTTGCGCAGTCACGGCCGTGGGGACCGGAACGCCACCAGCAGAGCTCCAGCCAGCGAGAGGAGGTGAGCAGAATGGATGCCTCGACTCTTCCCTCCACCTCCAGCTCATTACTCGCCTCCAGAGGGAGGCTCAGCGCGCTGAGTCAGGCATGACCCTTGTACGTTTCAGGGTCACAGGATGCTTCTGGGGCAGAGGTTATCTGGAAGCTGCCTTGAAGAGAGGGAGAGATCAAGTCCAGGACTGTGCAGCATATTAGCTGTGGGTGTTTTTGTTTGTTTCCTTCTCTGGATGGAAAGCTAATTTTTATTATACATTTTGATTTATTAAAATTGCGCTTATTGAATAATTAATTAGTTGGTTAAAAATACATTATAAGGGATGACTCCCCTTTGTTCTCTGTTAGGCCACCTCCTGAATATGGAGCGTATCTACTTGTTAGACAAAGAGCAAAATTAAACAGAAAATAAACTTGTTATGTAAAAAACCCCGACATTTCAGTCCTCAGGTAGTTGGAGCCCTCGTGCGAAGATGCAAGGGGTATGTGTACATTTCCAGTGTCCCAAGCAATGCGAAAGCAATTGTAATAATCCAGCATATAAACCTGGTTTAATGCTCTCATAATGGGTAATGCAGGTGATTAAATACTATGATTTTAATCTTGGCATTTTAGTAACCCAGTAAGATAGATGAAAAGGCAGTAACAAATTAGATTATATAATGATATTTCATTCTAACCAAGAAGTCCAGTTATTCTCCGCAATATGTGGTTCTGTTTTTTAAGTTTATCATGGAATAGTGTTAAAAAATGCTCTAATAAGAATCCTCTACTCTTTCCGTTGTAATCTATTTTCATGACCTTGTAAAAAAAATAATAATCTGAAGTCAAATTATCTCCACAGATACAACTTTATATTACTTCATTGGCTTTTGGGAGAACACCAAGACGATCCCTACCTTCTATCTTGTCTGGAACTGTACTTCATTAATCTGTTGGGCAATACAGAGACACCATGACAGCCCTCACTGGGTCTTCCTGGCCTGGGAAGAACAGACGGGTGGAAATAGGACAGGGGCCGGCATCCCTCAGTGGGCGCCCGGGCCTGGCATGCATGAGCCAACATGCAGAGGTGATAAGACATCAGCTGTTCTCCTCCACTGCGTCCTGACAACCCTCTGCAGTTTGGGCGTCTGCTTCCTGGACAGTAGTGTGTATGATTTAATTTGGAGGGTCACAGGCATATTTCTATACTCTGGCTACAACATAAATAGCACGGCATCTCTGTTCTTGGTGCAGTTCCAAGTGTCGGTGGTCTTCCCAGAATGTCTGTTTGTTTCTTGTGTTGGTTTTTTTTCTCCCTGGTCTGTGCCACGTTCAGTGACCAGGCCACGTATGACCCCAGAACCGGGAGAGAGCAGAAAGCTACAAAGGCAGAGAAAGGCACAGAAGGCCAACTGTAATCTTCAATTCCATCTCTGTGTATCTACTAAAAATACAAACCAAGAAAGAGACGCTTCTAATTTCTTTTCCTGGCGGTACTGTAATCCTCAGTGAAGATCTTTAGCGAGCTTGGTAAAGTTTATGATGGTTTGTGAAATAACCTATGTCGTTTATATGGAAAATTCTGTGGGTGCCTTTTCCACCCCTCCCCCGTCCTCTTCCTTCAACAGAATCCATCCCTCTTGTCATAATCTTCAGCTTGGCTTCCATACAGCAGTGACCCCCTGCCACCTGTTACATTTAAAGAACCTGACCTGCTCTCTCCAATTTGCTTTACTGTTTAAAACAAAATAACCGATAAATGATCTAGTCGCCAAGAATTGGGAACAGCACGGAAATTGGAAACAAGTTTCCAGAAGTCTTGCCATGGGGACTTTTCTTTGTTGAGTTTAGAGTCACGCACACGAACGAGTTTTGTTGGATGGTTCTGGCAGCCCCTGAGAACATCAACCACCGCCGTTTACCGAGTACCCAGTGCATCTCCGCGGGGGCAGCCCCGGGAGGGAGCTAGTGTTGTTCCATTTTATGTATAAGGCAACTTATCTTGAGTGACAGACTACAGTCGCATCCAGTTTCTTGCAAAGCTCCTGCATATGATTACTGAGTTTATGTTTTAACCACCTCATGTGGTTTCATGATTTTACCTGGAAATCCAAGGAGGTGTTTCCAGGGTTCTGTCAGGTTGGGGAGCAAAGCAAACAGGAATGCTTTCACTGTACGATTTGCTTTGAAAAGAGGGTTCCAGTATTTCAGTGTTTGAGAATCACATAGCATGCCGTATTTGCCATCCCTAATATGCATGTGTGTTTATTTATGTGTACGTATATGTGCGGGTGTGTTTATATATGTGTGCACATATATGTGCACACACACGTACACATGTCTGTCATATATGTGTGTATATTAGGAGTAGAACATGTTAGTATAATATGTATGTATGTGTGCGTGCATTGAGCACTTATTTGATGCCAGGCTCAGTACATGAGGCTTTACTTAGGTTAACTTGCCAAGCCCCCCAGGAGGTAGGAATCCTCCCTGTTGTACCGATACGGACTAGGATAGGGTGGGCATTGCTTATGAGGTCTCACAGCTAGCTGCTGTCCACATCGGTTCCCCTCAGTGCCCGGACCCTTCCGTGGTACCGCTGCTCTGGGGGCCTGACTCACCTGTCTCCGGAATTCCTGATGGGAGTTACCCTCACTGGGTAACCCTTATTAAGCATTTTCCTATTTGGATCCTGGGGATGGCTGGCCTTTGAGTACTAACTAGGTGGTTTGTTACTTTAGGGCAATTAATTAACTTATAGCTTTCTTATTTGCATTCCCGTCTGAAGGCATGTCCTACCGTGTTATTTGGAAATAGGTGAAATAGGTTCCTGACTTCACCTCCGCTAGGAACCAGCCCTCTTCTCTGCTGTCGCTTCTTCTTGGAGTGTAAGGGACGGTGGGGCCCTGGCGTCCTGTGGGGACACAGTGACCAGGACGATTGCTCACTCATGGCTGCTCCTGGAACAGTTATCTTCAGTCCTCTTGTGGGAAAGGGCCACACGGGTCAGACGTCCTGGGACCTGTGAGAGAAGGAAAGCCTCTCCTGTCTCCCGGCTTCCTTGTTTCTTTGGGATTGCTGAAAGCTGGCCCCGCCTCTATGATTTTCATGTTGTTCTGGATGCTGACTTTTTCTTTTTCCTGTGCATGATTCTTCAAAATGGAATCTAGGCCTCTAGGAATATTCTTACTTACTCTTGTCAACAATTCTGGGATTTCAGAAAAATTACAGGTTACTATTTTTGTCTAAAAGGAAAAAAAAAAAACAACCCAGTAAGATGTGGCACTGTCCTCATTGATGTTGAGTCCATACTGTTGTGGTTCGCAAGACGAGCTTATCTGGGAGCTAGCATCTCATAGAGTTCTGGAAATGTCTACTTTTCCACCTTTCTGCTCTGCTGGTCTCTCATCATAAATCTGCAAATAAATTTGTATTTTGTAGTAATTACTTTTGAATCGGACTGGAAAGATTGATTTTCCTTTCCAGTCAAAAGAAAATTAAGGAACTGGAGCATCCCCATGCTCTAAAGTAGCAACATGTCTAAGTGGAACTTAGGATTGAACCAACAACACAGAGCTAACTTGTTCTGCCATAAAGAGCTAAAATAAGACAGGCTAATAGGCTGTGCCGATTTCTATTTAAGCATAAGTCATTTTACTAACTTCTGAGTGTGTATGGAAAGCCTCAAGTTGTTTTGAAAAGAAATAGCTGTTTTCAGGTGGCGAGTGCTCACTCTGCCCACATGTAAATTTAGAAAACTGGATTTTTATTTTACTTCACCAACGGAGGCATCCGAATAACAAATAAAAAGCCTCATTTTTTTTTTTTTAGTTCAAAGTGAAAAAGAGTAAGAAACAGCACGTGAGCACCCCCCCCCAATATTTCAACCTCTTATTTTCCACTGAGAGAAAATGTGTTACTGATCTGTGGCTTCATATATTTCAGGGTCTACACTGTGCACTTGGTGGGGCTGGCTGCCCCCAAGATTGTGTTCTGACAGGGTGATGGGGGCCAGCACCCAGCCAGGGCGCGCCTTTGCTTCAAGAGGCATGATGAGAAAATGCGTCTCCCCTCCCTTCTCCCCTCCCTTTCATTTTGCGCTGAAAGCCGGTGGCGTAAGAGGAATTTGCCGTGCTCGGTAGATCCGTCTCTATCACGGCCTCTCATTCCTGTGGCCATCCCCTCTGTGAACGAGGAAGGCAGTTCACTGGATTATCCACACAACACATTTTCTATTAGAGAAGAAACAAGGCAGTGCGGGGTGGGGGGTGGGGGTGGGTGAGATACACAAATTGGCCGTTCTGGAAACAGTGGTCCCCAGGGAAGGAATCCCCAGGAGCGATTCAGGCTAGGGCGGCGGCAAGGTGTTTTAGAATTTATCTTCATCAGCTCATTCGTTAGAACCAAGGCTCCATCAAACCCTCATTCTTTTCCAACTTTGTAGCCCCGGGAGTACTTAATTCCTGGACGTGGCTAATCAGGTGGCACTTGAAAGATGAGTAGCAAGGGAAGGGCGCTGTCAGGGCTGGCTCATGGAAAGGAGGAGATGTCTTCCCAACGGTGAAGCCCAGATCTGTGAAACTGGTTTTACCCCCAAATGCAAGAACCTTGCAGTAAAGGTTCAAGCACAGATATATAGTGTCTGATTGCACATTTCTTACAGACTTTTGCAGTTTGCATCCTTCCTTTATGGGCAACTCCGCTGTGTGCATGACCACATGAATTTGCAATTCATTCATTTCTTTCTTTCTTTCTTTCTTTCTTTCTTTCTTTCGTCCTTCTTCCTTCCTTCCTTCCTTCCTTCCTTCCTTCCTCCTTTCCTTTCCTTTCCTTTCCTTTCCTTTCCTTTCCTTTCCTTTCCTTTCCTTTCCTTTCCTTTCCTTCCCTTCCCTTCCCTTCCCTTCCCTTCCCTTCCCTTCCCTTCCCTTCCCTTCCCCTTTCCCTTTCCCTTCCCTTCCCTTCCCCTTTCCCTTTCCCTTCCCTTCCCTGCCTTTGCCTTTGCCTTCTCCTCTCCTCTCCTCTCCTCTCCTCTCCTCTCCTCTCTTCTCCTCTCTTCTCCTCTCCTCTCGTTTCCTTCTGCAACACCGTGATGGTAAGAGGTAAGCTTTCAGTGGTGAAACTAATGTTCAGGTCAAATGGAACATATGATCACAGAACTACTTAAACTCAGATGCCTGTGGTTTAGAATTTCTTGTCATCAGGAAAGCCAAAGGCCAGCCTTTATTTTTCTGTATTCAGAGTGCCATGAAATTTCTCAGAGGTTCGTTTTCTTGGCCCAAATAATTGTGTAGTACCATTCTACCTGCATTTGTCACCATGATTTTAAGGTCATTATACTGGAAACATATATGCCTGATGTCTTTTCCCCAAGACACCTTGAGTTCACTTAAAATCCTTCTTATTTTCCTGTGGAGATATTTGTCTCACCCATACTTCTTGTGTCTGCTTTTCTTTTTTACCCAGGCCTTCTGCCTTATCTAGTAGCCCAACGTATTCAGACCTGCCCTTCATCAGGATCTCCCCACACCGGAACCCCGCTGCAGCCTCTGAACCCCCCTTCAGCCCTCCACACCCCTACATCAACCCCTACATGGACTACATCCGGTCTCTTCACAGCCCGTCCCTCTCCATGATCTCGGCAGCCCGGGGGCTCAGCCCCACAGACGGTGAGTCAGTCCCCAACCGACCCGTTCTGCTTCCCACCTCATGCCCCACCTGGAACGTGGTGTGGAGCAGCTCTGATGTTGACTGAACGTTTCCCGTGTGCCAGACGCTGTGCTAAGTGCTTTAAGAGCATGCTTCACGTCAGTGTTAGGACATCTCCGTGAGGGTGGGGTTATTGTCTTGTTACCGGGTGAGGAGAGCAATGAGCAGAGGGGCCAAGTAACTTGCAACGTGGCCCACTGGCTACTGGAACTCAAAGCCCGAGCTCACTGACTCCAGACACCTGGCTCCGTCCACTGCTGTGTTCTTAGTCGGCCCGGTCGCCGTTCACACAGCATGCAGGCATACCCAGCCATTTGCTCACCTTCCAGTGAATGCTTTTCCGTTCTGCACGTCTGAGAGGCGTGTTTATACAGATGTGTCTATTAGACCGGCGCTTCTTAGATCCCACTGTGCGCGTGGACCACCCGGGAGTGATGATAAAACGTGATTCTGTGTGGGGTGGGTCTGGGGGGGATGCTGAGATTCTGCACACTGGAAAGCCCCCAGGTGGTGTCAGGGCTTTGGTCCATGGACCACGCTCTGAGTAGCAATTCTTAGAGAACGTGATGATCTAGGTCCGTCTCACATGCCCTCCAACCTTGATCATGCCCCGTGAAAACTGGAAAAGGGATATGATGGGAAAAGAAACCAACTTTGACTTTAATTTTATTATACTCAATGCTCATTTTAAGCTCTCAAGGGTCAAATTCCTGTTGGTTCTATTAGCTTCCCAATTAATTACTTTTCACAAGACTAATTAGAGCTGTGTATCCCATAACTGTCAAATTATAAAACACTCCTTTGATTCAGGAAGAGCATTTCCCATCTCTTGCACACATACACAAACTTCACTTGCCCACAGTTGCTGGAATCTGAGTTAAGGTCCAGAACTGCATAAGCCATATTAATTAGAAATTGCAGATTAGGGGTTCTCTACAGCAGCTCACTAATCGCTGGGGCTTGTGTTAGAAACCGCCGTACAGTCCTGTCTCACTGAGCAGTGTGACCCTGCACCACCCACCTCCTCCCTGAGGACCCTTCTCGGAGCTGGCTGTGCGTGGTGGCGAGAGGTGGGAAGCCATGTGGGATTTCTCAGTACATCCCTCCTCGGTTCTACTTTCAGGAGCATCTGTGCTGCTTCAGTAGCTATCCACACATCTCTTTCTGATTCAGCTCAGCAGATACAGTTAGGAGGTACCAAAGGAATACGTTGTGCCATTTGGATGAGAGTCACATCACAAAAATGAAACTGTAAGAGAGTCAGACCCAAGTTAGTTCCCCTGTTTTGGATTTGGTGTTACAATGGGGACAAATGGAGCCATCCCCGTGGAGTATTTAGGAGTTCGCAGAAATGACTGACTACACAGAAGAGAGGGAGAGAGGGGTAAGGGAGGCCAGCTCACAACACACTTGGAGTTATGCCTGGCTTGCAGAAATTTCATTGGGCCCGGGGAAAGTGGAACCTTGAGTTAAAACATCGTGTCATCTGTTTTCCATAGTATTTGATGATGAGTATGAATAAAACGTTCTTTGGTTGGTTTGTTCTGTCTTCCTCTTCTTGCCTTTCAAGAGTCTAATTAATAATCAAATGCAGTCAAGTCACAGATGACTCTCACATGTAGGCTAAGAGGTTTGTGTGTCTAGATATTTTTATCGTGTATAAAAAGTGTGGACACAGATCTAAACATACACAGACCTATTGCTAGAATACCCGTTGTTTCTACATAATAATTGTAAAACTAACTTTTACTGATGGAATGCTATGTGCTGAATACTGTTGGATTCATTGCTACCAACAGCCCTTTGGAGTGGTAAGATGAGCTGGGATTTGCATCCAGATCTTGGAGAATCTGGAGACCACCCTCAGAACTGCTACAGTATCTTGCTGCTTTTGCACATAAATTGGCAATGGAAACAGATTATTATCCCACTCTTACAGAGCTGACTCTTGCCAGTAAATTGCTCCAGATTGATAGGTATTTTTCCTTTTTGATTTTGTAATGAAAAAAGGGGGAAAAAAGAGCTTTAAAATTATGGAACACAAAATTGCAGCTTATCACCCAGTTGTGCGTGGTTAAAGCTACGCTGTGTTTTCCCCTCGTCAGCCCTGGGCCCTCCAGGTAGTGAGAGCTGACTCAGGCACTCTGGCCAGGAGCTGAGGGAAGTGTGTCTGGAAAGATATCACAGTTGTCTCCGTTGTCTACCACTGTAAGAAATGTGATTTTATCTAAGAAGTGATTTAATTGGGGGGGGCACACATGGGAAGGAGAACATATATACATTTTAATCGTTTAGAATTCTTGGCTCTTTCTTTAGCCTCAAACATTTTATAATACATTTTATTTTTCCTATTCTTTTTCTTCAGTTTTATTTTCAAGTGACAGGTATCTAGTGGGCTTCAGTGGAAAGCACAGTTTGAGTTACAGAAGTTTTACTAGAATGAGCCCATGAAAGGAATTGCTGACATCGGGCTACATGGCCAACGGACTTGGGGATGTCTCAAGAAACGTGTCTTATTGACCTGTTCCAACTAGTCACCATGCTTTGCTTGTCTGCTCTTCTAGCTCCCCACGCCGGGGTCAGCCCCGCGGAATACTATCATCAGATGGCTCTGTTAGCTGGCCAGCGCAGCCCCTACGCGGACATCATTCCCTCGGCCGCCACAGCCAGTGCTGGAACCATCCACATGGAGTATCTTCACGCCATGGACAGTAAGTGAGGGGGCTCTCTTCTGTAATCCTGGCTGTGGCGGATGCTAACTTGGGAATTGTAGAGAAAGATGCAACAATTAGGTGACTGTCTAATCTTTGAAACCAGAGAAGGAGGAAGCATATTTGGTGCTCGGCTTTCCTTGGTTTTCCAAGAGGATCCTACGCATCTGGCCATCCTGGAGCTCCTTGTGGAGAGCTCCGTGATACCAACAAAGTGGAAGATGCAGGTGATCGTAATTTGGCAGATATGTAAAGAACTCTCCTGCCCTGATTGTCCTGAGAACAAAATAAGGGAATGTGTTTGATGACATGGACATACTTTACCCAGTCACTCTTTGTTTTTCTAGATTTTATGCTTTAAAAGTTAATTTTTATTTTTTTCCAAAGATTTATCTATTCATTTGAGAGAGAGAGAGAGAGCACGTGCGTGCGTGTGAGTGGGGGAGGAGAAAGAGAATCTCAAGCAGACTCCCAGTGAGCACAGAGCCCAACACAGGGCTTGATCCCACAACCCTGAGATCATGACCTGAGCCCAAACCAAGAGTTGGAAGCTTAACCGACTGAGCCACCTATGAGTCCCTAAAACTTAATTTTTACAAAAAACCTAGAGTTGGTTTTTGCATTTTTTCCATGGATTTATTTTGCCTCATGTGTTTTCTTTACATTAAAAATTATATTTCACTAAGACCTTTTATCTAGGAAAAATAAAAAGCATTTCCAAATCAGAAAGAGCTATTTTTAGCACGTAACAGTAGAAGATAATGGCATCCTTTGATGCTTTTTATATCACTTATTTTTGGGTCCCTCAAGGCTTATGGTGATTCCTTTGGGTCACTTATCTAGACATATAGAAAAATGAGCCTACGAATATCACGGTTCAGAACATCCAAGAGTTCTTATTTATTCAGATTCTTTCAGTTCCATTTGCCAGGTGCCAGGAAGTGAATGGGAAGCATTGTCTGAGGTGTCCATCAATGAAAGCCGCTACCCCTTGACTATGACAACTAAACGGCTTTGAGTAGGGCATATGCTGGGGGTTGGTTGGTTGTTTTTCCTGGTGGCCAAGCTTTTTCATCTACAGTCTGTTTGGATTCTTCTGTGACAAAGGTGTGCACTGGTCAGCTCTCTAATGCAGCCTTCATGTTTGGACTGGAGAGAGGGTGATTGTTTTCCACAGCTCCGTCTTCTTACGGCCATGAACAAACTCAGCTGAGTTACCCGGGATCCCTGCTTGCGATGGTTTACACTGGGGAGTTCATTACCACACACAAAGTAAAAGAAATGTGTTCTATCTTCTGCAGGGCTTTTGTTGTTTGGCTTTGTAGAGTCAAGAGCTTACATTTCAGATTCATCATAACCACATTTCAATTAGGGATTGTTGGGAAAAAAAGTTCAGTGTTATTATGCAAATTAGTTATTTAAAAATCTGCAAATAAAGAATTAAAATAGGGGAGAATCCTTGGAAGGTCAGCCCGCATTACCTTCTATATTTGATGAGAATGTGTTCAGTCAGGCAATGGTGGTTTTTATCTAAATAAAGGATGAAGCTACCCTTTTACTTTGTAAAAACTAATTAAAGGAATTTTAATTTGCCCGACTATATGGTAAATTGATTGTCATTAAGTAGGAATTTAGATGTCCTATCATTCATCACATAAAAAGAAACCTCCTTTTTCTTTGTCAGATTTTTTTATTAGAACAGAGAAACAAAACAATTAACAGAAAGCCAGATCGGAGATATCTGTGTTGGAACAATAAGAATGCTCGGGCTTATGTTTTAGAAGGAAACCGTGTATGATCAGTGAATAACTGGGTGACTTCTCTTTCAGCTGTCTCGAAAATGTTCACCTTGTGTTTTAGCTGCTCCCCTCAACAGGGGATCCCAAATCACCATTCCAAAATGCTGACTTTCTCTGTTCACTTGGTTATTAGGAGGTTAGAAAGAGTATATTAAAGGGTTGGAAAGTGCTTAAAATACTATCTTCCCTCTAAAAAAAATTGCAATAACATTTAGTTAAACATAACATAAGGAGAGTACTCAGAATTTAAATCATAGGAGACTTTTCCAACAGAAAAGCAAAAACAATTATAAATCACCACCTTGGATGTGCACGTTCAGTGGCCAAGCCCAACTGGAATCTAGCTGGTCACTCTCCTCCATTGTTAACAGATTTTCAGGACTCTTCAGTTGGCAGAAACCACAAGAAACTGATTTTATTTTTTTTAAAGATTTTATTTATTTATTTGACAGGGAGAGAAATAGCAAGAGCAGAAGCACAAGCAGGGGGAATGGGAGAGGAAGAAGCAGGCTTCTCGCCGAGCAGGGAGCCCGATGTGGGGCTCGATCCCAGGACCCTGGGATCATGACCTGAGCCGAAGGCAGACACTTACCGACTGAGCCACCCAGGCGCCCCAAGAAACTGGTTTTAGATAAGCACTTGCCTTTTAAATGTGCCAACAATGGGCATATCTGGGTTTCCGCCACGTATAGGACAGAGTACTTATATGTTGCATGTTAGAATAAGCAAGTCTGGGGGTGCCTGGGTGGCTCAGTTGGTTAAGCGGCTGCCTTTGGCTCAGGTCATGATCCTGGAGTCCTGGGATTGAGTCCCGCATTGGGCTCCCTGCTCAGTGGGGAGTCTGCTTTTCCCTCTGACCCTCCCCCTTCTTGTGCTCTCTCTCTCTCTCATTCTCTCTCTCAAATAAATAAATAAAATAAAATAAAAAATAAAAATAAAAGAATAAGCAAGTCTGCTTTATGGATCTAATTCTGTCTTTCAGGATTAATGACCTTAGAAGACAGGAGAGCAAGTGATCCCTGTGAGGAACATTCTAGAATTGCGGGCTCCCAAAAACCACATTATTTGTATGGTGGAAACTTACTTATGTAAGAGCCCATCCTGGAGGGAAAAACATAGAGGAGCTGGACCAACCAGGCCATGGGCAACAGGAAGGTTTCCTCAGAAGGGATGAAGGGAAGCCTCTGGGCTCTGTCTTTGGATGTTGTAAGGGGCCCCTAAGACCTTTGTTGCTTCGTAACATCAGATGGCCACCTTATCTAGTTAGTGATTTAAAAAATTAGAGGTGTTCCAGGGATCATCTCTGTCTAGAATGTCCTGTTACTCTTAACTCTGCCAGTTGATCACTGAGACCCATTTGAGAAGGGTTACTGCTGAGGATTATATGGAAGTAGACAGTAAGTCTGGAATCCTTGGAGTCGTTTGGAAGTGGAATGTAGTTCTTCACTGAAACACCAGGGGTGCCTGAACAGCTCAGTCGGTTAAGCGTCTGCCTTCGGCTCAGATCATGATCCTGGGGTCCTGGGATCAAGTCCCACATCAGGCTCCCTGCTCAGCGGGGGAGCCTGCTTCTCCCTCTACCTCTGCTCCTCCCCCTGCTTGTGTTTTCTCTCTCAAATAAATAAATACAATATTTAAAAAAAAAAAAAGAAAAACTATGATGAAATTAGCCTCTCGTAGTGAGTAAATGTGGAACATTTCTGTGTAAGGCAGATGCCATAATAAAAGTGAGATGCTGATTTAAACACTAAAAGATGTGTATCTAGCTGGGGTGGCTATATGGGTACTAGCATGGCCTAAATCAGGCTGATAATGAAATTATTCTAAATGAAGAAACTCAATTTTGAATGTGTCTGAAGCAAAAATTTGACTAGGCACCATATTCATCTTTCAAATTGGTTTTCCAGTTTTATACATGGATGGTACTAACTTAACTTCCTAAGCTCCAGTTTGTGATTTATTTTTTAACTATAAACTATATCTATTTACTCTATGATATTACCTATACATTCTTTCATATTCATCGATTTCATTTCATTAAATGATCTCGAAGCATGTTGGATTGTGTCAAGGTCCATGATGAAGAAAATATTCCCGTGGAAGTTTCCAGAGACCAAGTGGCTAGGCTTTTTTCTATAAAGAAGGTTTACCTTCTACTTCAGCGCTCTGTGTACCACAAAATTGTAGTGTCCCCATATGCAAATATATCTGTACTGTAAAATAGAAACCCTCCATTATGACTCAAAAGGAATCATGTTTGATTTGCCTCTTACGGAGTGGGATTATGTCCTCATTCTTTCATTCAACTTTAGTTTGATGACTCCATAATGTACATGTGACCTTAGAAGAGGCAGGAGTGGGGCCTCTGGGCCACATGCATAGCTAGTCCCTGAAATTCACATCTCTGGTATCTACCAAATTGAAGGCAAATTGGCATTTCATTTTTAACTCTTTAGGTAAAAACATTTTCCCAAGCTGGCATGCATTTAACTGTGAGTTACTAACCTCCAGATTAGAACTTCATTGGAGGAACCTTAATAAAGACTGGGATTTCTAATAACAAATGCTTTATTCCCTCTTAGTTCTGACTGAAGAAGCGAGCTCCAGAGCATTAAAATAGATCCATCAAATCTCATTATAATGCTTACATGGTCCTCCCCCGTCCCCCACCTTGGAGCACCTCCAAACAAACCACATCCTGAGATTTGAAATGTTTATTGGGACTTACGCTTTTAGACTGTAGGGAACTGAGACAGGGTTCCTCAGTCTCGGCACTACTGGGGGGGGAGAGAATTCTTCATCATTGGGGGCTGTCCTGGGCATTGCTGGGTTTTCAGCAGCACACCCGGCCTCTACTCACTGGATGGGAGTAGCACCCCATGAATTGTGATAACCAAAGCGTCTCCAGATGTTGTCACATGTCCCCCGGAGGCAAATTTGCCCCCAACTGAGAACCATTAATTTCGGATAATGCATTTATCAGTTGTTTTAGTAAAGCTTTACGTATACATGGATCAGATAACTACAGAAATCATGGGGAAATGAGGGCATAACTAAGCTGAATTTCTAATCTTCAGATGCTTTAAATCATTTTCTCCTTTGGCTCATTGCCTTAAAATGGTGTGTGTTGGGATGGGGAGGGGTGTGTTGTGTAACTGTGGGGACCACTGTCTTTGTTGCTTGTGGTGAATTAATGATGGGAATATCTAAGCAGCCGTCAGATTCATAAATCACTGGAAATGAGAGGGATAACACATAAAAGTCTTTCCCTTTTGTTTAGCAATTTATCATTTTGCCTGCACATTAATAAACAGAGCTCCCCCGAGGTAAGCCCTGGAAGATAAATATTTCTCCCTAATTTCCTCAGTTGTAACCAGTAGATCACAAGTGGGTGGAGAGGCCACTTGTCACCGCAAGTTGCTGGCTTCTTACCCTTCCCTTCTTCCAGCCAGGCCCGTAGCAGTGAATCACAGGTATGGAGTTACAACCACAGGTAACCGGGCTCTGTTTTGTTTCTGCAACAGGCACCAGATTCCCCAGCCCCAGGCTGTCAGCCAGGCCGAGCCGAAAACGTACGCTGTCCATATCACCGCTGTCTGATCACAGCTTTGACCTTCAGACGATGATAAGGACGTCTCCCAACTCCTTGGTCACGATTCTCAATAATTCTCGCAGCAGCTCTTCAGCAAGCGGTTCCTACGGCCACTTGTCTGCGAGCGCAATCAGGTATGTGTTTTCCTGAATCCACGGTGTCTCTCTTTAATGAAGGGGCAGTGCCCGATTGGCCCGCGTTTGCGGGACTAACTCCCTCTGAGGATGACTACGATTGCACGACCCCGGGCCTGACCGGGGAGGCCAGGCAGATAACACTACAGTGAATTCCAGAGCCAAGGCCTGGGCCAAAGATCATCATTTGGCAGACTTGATTAGTAGCCCGTATGCAGGTACGTAGCTATTCCGTGACGGTGGAGTCCGCTTTGTAGGAGGCAGTGAGGATGGCACATCCTTCGTCGGAGCCCCTCTTACTAATTACAGCTCTCTGGAGAGAAAACCCACTTCATACCTGGTCGTGCAGCACGTGGAAGGAGGGACAGGAGCAGAAAGCAGAAGAGCAGGCCTGGTGTAATTCACACTTGTTAACGATGGGGGGAGAGGGGTACATTTCAGGAAGGAAGAAAAGGCGTGAGCAGGATTTTTAAGGGAAGAGACACGATGACATCGGAAGGCATGTCTGTCAGAGGAAATGGGGCAAAGGAAGATTTCCTTGTTTTCCTATTAAGCATTTTTAGCTTAATTTGAAAGCCCTCTGTTTTGTCATCCTCCCTTGCCGTACGACGAGAACATTTTGACACTTCCTTTGGTGAAGTGCATTATGTCTGTGCTTGCACGTGAATGTACAAACACAGGCTTCTGTAAACATGCTTACTTGAAAATACTCCTTCCCGCTACTGATCAAACGTGGGCTGGTGTCAGTAAGCAGGGAATAAAAGTAAGCCAAGTGATGAATTTTAGGCGTGCTTACCCTGCTTTTATCAGCTAATCACGCACGTACTGTTTTGAGCTGTGCTAGTTACCAAATGGTTGTTGTCGGCATTGAATTAGATCATGTCCTACTTCATCAACTAGGCAACCGTGGTTATCGACTTTAGTTATCCCTTCCCCTAAGTTTTTCTTCCCGTAATTTAAGAGTTCAGTTCCTAGCAATCTTTTTGAACTGGAGTTTTGCAAACCATGGGTGATTCCTTGCTTTAGAAGGACATAGCAAAGGCTGTTTTCACCAGGCTTGCTTTGGATAAGTGAGGGTTTTGTTACTGGTGTGTTTCTATAGATGGACAGTAGCTTTCGTTCTTAGTTGATGGGTGTTCCATGATGGATATACACATTAGGGAGACCCCAACAGTCTGGGGAAAAAAATGTTAGCAGTAGGAACACAGCATATTTACTAGAAATGATGAATAACATCGTTTTTTCCATAACATTCTCAATTACGGTTTTAATTCTTTGCTTGTTCAATTATCAACAATCGTCTTCGGCACACAAGTTAGTGTTGAAGTATTATAAGCCTTATGTTGATGTGATGTGCTTTCAGTATGGTCATTCAAGGGTGGAAACATGGAGCAAAGCAAAAAACTCTGCGGACGTGATAGTCGTCAGGACATAGAGGGGGTCCCGGGGTGTCTTCAGGATTAGCCACAGTCGTCACCAACGGAGGCTTTGGAGTTGGGCACATGTAGTCAGATCCCAGCTTTGCCACCAGCTCTGCAAACTGTCCTTGCCCGTCGGTTCTCTGAAGCTCAGTCTTCACACTTGTAAGCAACAGACCCGACACCCCGTGTAGGAGAGGACACATTTTATTAAAGCCGGCGTGGATGCGCAGTGCCAGGATGAAGACCCCGCCCACGGGGCAAAGTCTTGGGAGAGCTGATCCTGGATGGTCCGTCCAGGAGATGAGCTAGCGCGGCCCGGCCGTGTGACCCCCACGATCATCCCAGGCTGGCTCTGAGGAAGTGTGCCCGTCTCCGAACCATGGCCTGGTTGTTCCTGCACTCCTAGCAGATATTTCCGGCATCATGCAGACTGCCAATGACCATATCTCGGTTTGCTGAAATTATGTGACTATTATGTGGCTTGACTAGCAGTCATAGCATCAAAGTAGTAGAAATATGGCACACCAGGATATTCACAAAACTTACGTTCACACAGAATCCTGGTGAGCATTTATTTCTCTTGCTTCTCCTTAGTTTTTTCCCCTTCTGGCTTTCCGCCCAGCTAGCTTGACTTTCTCCAGCATCTCAGAGCCTCAGAATAGAATATGGTGCAGATGGTCACAATGTTGTCTTTCTTTATTCTTACCCCCCACCTTCTCTGCCTTCTTGATCTGCTCACCTCTGCCCAGGTAACCTAGTACCGGATCCTGACTGGGACTGATCATTTTCCCCTGCCTCCAAGGAGCTCCCACAGACCCTGCCATTCTCATTACAGCTGGAAGAAGAGGTTTGCATTCAAGACCAGTCAGGTCCCAGGAGAGCCTGCTATGGTCAGGGGTCCGGCCACCATGCACTCCTGCTCTTCCTTTGGAGCCTTTCCATTCTATCTTCTCTCTGGCAGCCTGACCTCTCACTCTTCAGTATCCACCCAGTGTGTGTTAGGAGCATAGGTAGCTTTTAATGCACATAAGGTATTTCAGATAACCCAGGATGACATCAGCTTGCCGTATAACACGATAATTAGAATAATTGTCATCAGCACCATTTGCCTGTCCTGTAGCTGGAGCGATGTTAGTGCTTTGCTGGCCCTGTTCTTAGTTTGATTCTGTGAACTAAAAACTGACTTGAGGAATAATCAGAAAAGTGGTAGGACCAGTGGGTGGCGGGGAAAGGGAGGAAGGGCGAGCAAAGGTACAAAGCGTAGCTAACTGTCTCAGGAGGGAAAGATACAGGAGCGAGCGTGGATTGAGGGCGTGCAGTCTCTGCCGTGGACCAGGCAATGGGGTTGGGGCGAGAGGCACGCTCCTTGTTTCTGTGGCACAGAGATTTGGAAGAGTGTACTGTCGCTCTTGTTTTACTTGTCCACGTAGTGGGTCTTTGCAGGAGGAAGTTGGAGAAGGTCACGTGCCAATATCCCAATCCCCTGCCTTGTACCGGACCCCAAACTGCATTTGACTTTTGCGCCGTTTTCTGGTGCCTGACCTGCTTCTGGTATTGGCCTGCAGAGTAACGCTGTTGGTTGAGTTGTAAAGGTGGCGCTTTCTTTTTTTTTTTTTTTTAAAGATTTTATTTATTTATTTGACAGAGAGAGGCACAGCGAGAGAGGGAACACAAGCAGGGGGAGTGGGAGAGGGAGAAGCAGGCTTCCCGCCAAGCAGGGAGCCCGATGCGGGGCTCGATCCCAGGACCCTGGGATCATGACCTGAGCCGAAGGCAGACGCTTAATGATTGAGCCACCCAGGCGCCTCAAGGTGGCAGTTTCATGGCTGCACACTGCCCCCCACAACACCTGTGCATTCTCACCTTGACACCACTCAGTGGATATTTCTTGCATGAAGAAATGAAGGAACTCATGGGGGGGGAGGGGCAGAGAGAGAGGGAGAGAGAGACTCTCCAGCAGGTTCCACACTGAGCGCAGAGCCCAACACAGGGCTCGATCTCACAACACTGAGATCATGACCTGAGCCGAAATCAAGAGTCGGACGCTTAACCGACTGAGCCACCCAGGCGCCCCTGAAGGAGCTCTTTAACGTGTAATTAGAATTCTCATCAGCCCCTTTATTAAAGGAACTTTCTACATGGCAGATGAATAATTCTGATTTTCAGAATGTTACAGTCTTTATGAATAGTATATTAAATGTCCATATGTTGAGAGCTACAGAGAGAGAGAGGGATGATACAAAATAAAGGGATAAAAAAGCAAATGCCTACCTTTGTGTATGATTCTTGTGTTTATATATTTAGTTAATAATTCAGACTGCTATAAAAATACCGTAGAAAGCACATATTTATTCACAAAAGCCCCTTGGCGTACTCGATTATGTCTCACTTTTCAACCCTGTTGTCCAAGTATACATCATAAATCTTGTTCTTTTATATATCATAACTAAAATGACTGTTCCGAAAAAACCCCGTGCACTTGGAAAGGTCGTTGTGAAGTATTTGGCCGTCTCAAGAAGTTTTAACTTGTCCATCTCCCTGAAGACTCCCATCTAAGCCTAGATGATTCACATTTATCAAACACAACCTGTGACCTCCACTCTCTGTGGTTATGGTGGATGTTATAAATACCCAGTTAATGGCAGCATAGTAGAAATACCTTTGCCTCTGCTAATACCTTTCCCTAGAAATTGCACCATTGTCAGAAGAAAGGGTTTCAGACGACCCTCCTCTTCCTGTAGTTTCCTGCCAAAGGTAAACGGAAATGAAGAAATGAGTAACCCGCTCATTTCCAACCCACCAGCTACAGCGTTCTCGCTTTGAGTTTATGGCTAAACGGAAGATGGGCTTGTGTCCTCAGTGGTCTTGGGTCTGGCGTGGTCAGGACAGACACCTCGATGAAAGTGGGAGTCGGGCACCACAAGTGGGACAGGCTGCATGGCCGGCACCGTGGGCTGTGGCTGGGGTCGGGACGGTGGGCTGTGCTCCGTGTCCTGCAGCGGCCACCGTCTCGCGTCCCAGGCCCCTGGAGGAAGCAGGTGTCCGTTGCCACTTCCCGAGGCAGGAGAGGGACGAGCTCGGCCTCCACGGCAGCTTGGCTCTTGGCTTGTTGATGCCTCTTACAGGCTGGGTGGGACACAGCGAAGAACAGAGTGGAGGTGAATACAGTGCCAGATGACCAGTGCCCTGAAGCTCTGATTACTTTTTCTGAAAGTGGTGACAAACTTCTCCCCCAGCAGCCGCAAGAGTGATTAATACTGAGAAAGATAGTTTTTATTGCCTCCCATATGTGGTCATTGGTTTTAGAGAGCACTTCATTTCATCAGTTACTCGTTCATCCCCCCCCAATATTTAGCTGCATATTCAGCTCTGCTGGGCATGGGGGCTACCAGGATGGATGAGAGGCAGGCCCCCCACCCTCACTGAACTCCTGAAGGGGAAGAGCCTCCAATCAGGTACGAATGAATGAGTGGACCAGATAAGGCCGTGGGATGGAGAAGCTTGGGTGCCGAGGGAGTGTCAGGAATCCAGGGGCCAGATGGTAGTAAACAGGAAAGGCAGGCTGGGGCCCGGTTATGCACAGCCTTGGGCCCCTGATCCGGGAAGAGCAGGAAGCCTTCGAAGCTCCCAAGGAGGCTGCATTGGTTTCGGGTGGAGGGAGCTGATACTCAGGGAGGCCAATGGGCTGGATCAAAGGCACTCCAATACTTTTGGGGCTGAACCTGGTGCGGCTGACTCTGCACTTCCTCTTTCTGTCCCCAGGCTTCTCTCTTAGGACTCTCCAATGGGAGGCCTGGCCAAAAGGATTGGTAGGAAGTGCTCTTCATAACAGAGGAATAATTCCTGATGATGTCTTTGAAAAACTGATTATGCTTTTTATTTGTCTTTTTTTTTTTTAAGATTGTATTTATTTATTTGAGAGAGAGAGAGAGAGCGCACAAACAGGGTGAGGGGCAGAGGGAGAAGCAGACTCCTGGCTGAGCAGGGAGCCCGATGCAGGGATTTGATCCTGGGACCCCGGGATCATGACCTGAGCTGAAGGCTGATGCTTAACTGACTGAGCCACCCAGGTGCCCCTGATTTATGCTTTTTCTAACCATCTCTGCATGGCTGAATAGTTACATGATTTAGGTGCTTCCAGCCTAACCTCATTGGAGAGGGTGTCGCTGCTATTCATGTTCCCAGAGGTCTTGTCTGTTTAATGGCAAGTGGCTTTTAAAGCCTGTTAGAACACTTGTCATACAAAGCCAAATGGATTTTTTTGTCCAAAGCAGCTTCCACGGAGTGCGTATGCCTCAGTGTAAATGTTGGGGTGGTACTTCCTTGTTTTGTGAGGGTGTGGGCCTTATTCGTGTGCTCGTTGCTTCGGAGGCTGCTGCGTTTTCCAATAAACTTGCCCTGGGAGGTTTTCTGGACTGAAGTGGAAGCTTTCTTTCTCTCCTTTCAAATAGAAGCCCCTGCAGGCATGTGTGTCCCTGGGTCTGTGCATAGACGAGTAAGAATAGGTGTTGGCCGATTCGCAGCAAAACTGGGAAGAATTGTTCTTACTTGGAATGGCAGCCGTGGGGCAGTAAATTGCGCGGCTGCAGCCAGAGAGTGGACAACTTCGTTAGTGCCCCCGCCCCAACGTAGCCACAAGGTCGGTTTTGATGAGAAAGCCTCCCCCTCCTCCCCTCCCCCACTGCCTTCTCTGTTCTTGAAGCCAGTGTGTCACACTGTGGGGCTGTCCTGTTACCAAGCGCTGACCGTCGCTCATGGTTTCATGAGCCAAAGAGCTAGGAGAGATGCGATACTGGGAAGCAACTCTCCCCGTTGAATTCTTCACACAGAAATTGCAGTGTGAAGGTTCTTCTTCTTTTTTTTTTTTTTAATTATGTTATGTTTGTCACCATACAGTACATCATTAGTTTTTGATGTAGTGTTCCATGATTCATTGTTTGCGTATAACACCCAGTGCTCCATGCAGAACGTGCCCTCTTTAATACCCATCACCAGGCCAACCCAGCCTCCCACCCCCCTCCCCTCTAGAACCCTCAGTTTGTTTCTCAGAGTCCATTGTCTCTCATGGTTCGTCTCCCCCTCCGATCTCCCCCCTTCATTCTTCCCCTCCTGCTATCTTCTTCTTTTTTCTTTTTCTTAACATATATTGCATTATTTGTGTCAGAGGTACAGATCTGAGATTCAACAGTCTTGCACAATTCACAGCACTCACCATAGCACATACCCTCCCCAGTGTCCATCACCCAGTCACCCCATCCCTCCCACCCCACCCCCCACTCCAGCAACCCTCAGTTTGTTTCCTGAGATTAAGAATTCCTCATATCAGTGAGGTCATATGATACATGTCTTTCTCTGATTGACTTACTTCGCTCAGCATAACACCCTCCAGTTCCATGCAGTATGAATGTTCTTAATCCCAGTGCCCAGGCGTAGAGTCATACATAGTCAAAGTATCGCATTTCTTTTCCTTTCTTTCTTTCTTTCTTTTTTTTCTTTCTTTCTCTTTCTTTCTTTCTTTCTTTCTTTCTTTCTTTCTTTCTTTCTTTCTTTCTTTCTTTCTTTCTTTTTAAGATTTTATTTATTTATTTGATGAGAGAGACACAGCGAGAGCAGGAACACAAGCAGGGGGAGTGGGAGAGGGAGAAGCAGGCTTCCCGCTGAGCAGGGAGCCCGACATGGGACTCGATCCCAGGACCCTGGGATCATGACCTGAGCCAAAGGCAGACGCTTAACGACTGAGCCACCCAGGCACCCCAGCGCGCATTTCTTTTAAGGATGTTTCCAAAATTCACATCTGAGCAAAATACAGCAGCCCAAGCAATTGAAAAACACGTGTTTGTCGGTAGTTAACGATGACCTTATATTTAAAACAAGACATTTCCTAAGTAGGCAGAGGCTCCGCGTATTCTTCACACTGGTAGGAAGTGGCGCGTGTTCTAGAAATGAACCTGGAAACCCGTGAGCCTCTCTGCTGAACCAGGTGGGGGTGAGACATGTGGGGTACTGTTTGCTTCCCCACAGCCTCCCCCCACTTCTCCCCCTGTAGGGTGTGCGTTTACTCAGAGGAGCAGGGGCCCTGCATGTGGTGGGAGTAGCCGTCCCTTGGTGACTCTAGGGAGAGTCACCATTTTGATTGGGAGTCCTTAAATAATCAAGCGGAAACCTTTACCTTTAAGTGCACAGTGGCTGGGTGATCCAGCCTCTTGCCATCCTTCTGATACTTCCTCTATTTATTTTCTTTATTTTTCTTGAATCACAGATTTCTTCGATATTGTAATCAGCTCTGTTTACCCTTCTGATGTAAAGGACTGCAGCAGGCCAAATTATGCCACTTTATATCCTGTTCCAATACTGCATTATCGGGCACACCCCCACCCTGTTGCCCCCACCATGGGTAGAATGCCTCAGTTGTTTTTAAAACATATGTGGGCTTATCTGATAGCCATTTTAATTGCATTTCATCCATCTGACCTGAATATTAATGACTGAAATACCTTTATGTGTGGTAGGGTTGAATAAATGTTTAGTGAGTGATCTTCTGCAATACGAACTTTTAGTGTCCCCACTCACATGTCATTCTAGGAATTAAATATAAATTTGATGCACGGATTGATCACAAGGTTTTTGTACAAATGTTGGCTCACATTACTTCCTTGGTGTGAGAAAACAATGTTGTGAAAGTGAAAGATGATTATGAATTTCAAAGTTCCATGTATTGATTGTAATAATGTATCACTTGCTAGTTGCAAAACTTATTTTATGCTCTGGGACTGTAAGTGGGATATATAAAAAGTCTTTGGTTAAAACTTACTGAATTGTTGCAGGATTTCATGTGTGCATTTTAGGACATTTATTTCACTTAACATTTTCTTTCTACTTACACTCCAAATTTAGCTAGATTGGGGGTAGTTGCTGAGATTCCCAGACAGGAGACTTCCAGATAGGTGAGGTGTGACTATGCTATTTACTGCACATTAAGAAACAGGGCCCAATTTGCAAAACCTGGCCATACTTTGCAAAAGAGAATTGACAAAAATTTACCTCTGATTTTTGATAGAGGATAAATACATCAAAACTTTTTCAAAGATTCAGACTTTGGGAGCTTTCATTTTAAATCTTCGGAAAATAGGATAACCGGTTCCCACTCAGACAACAGTTTGTTGATCACTGTTAACTCAGCTCAAAGCTGAGCATAAAGGGGGAACTGACCATGAGTATTTTTGGGGTTTTTTTTGTTTTTTTTTTTATGTTGATGTGCTCAAAGTTCTATCGCTGAGTCACCAAACACAAAGGAATGCTCCTTTAAGGTATTTTATAAAGCAAAAAACTCTATAACTGTAAATCTGTTCTAATGGATAGAAATTATATTGGGTGGATGAGGACACTGTCCATATTGTAGTGAAGGACCTAAAATCCACACCTTTCTCCTTTTCTGCCCTTGAGAAAAGTGAAGGGCAAATTAATATTGAAATCAATTTATTCTGGCTTAATAACTCTTGTCCTAGAAAAGTGTTTCTCGGAGTGTTTTGCAAGGATCACTAGTTTCTAGAAGCTCTTCCAAATACTGTTTCAAACTGTGTCTGGGCTGGGTCGCCTAGAATGCACATCCCATGGTGACAGCTCAGTGGGATCTGGGGACTGTTGAACCCATATTCCTCAGACTTCTGGACTTGAGCACTTCTTTTTCCTCTCCTTCAGAAGACTTACTTTTGGATTGTTGTCTCAGGAGGCCTATGACCTTGTTAGTGCATTGCTTGGGAAGATGGGGGCCATGTGACACTTTTTCTCCTAGTCTCATCGACTAAATATAGATAAATAATTTATAAATGTTTGTGTATTTTAAGTTACTCCATCTTTCCCATAGTCATTTGGAAAAGAAGTGAAAGCTGAAAATTTTTTTTTCAAAATAATATTTAATATGTTAAATATTGAGTGAAGAGAATCCAGATATCAGATTATAAAATTAATCTTTCTGCATGGGATCCACAGGAAAGAATAGGGTGAGCAGAAATGTAAAAAGGCTTTGAGGACCAAGTTTTAAATTAGGCCGTGTCCTGCTTCAGAGGACACAGAAGAGATTTATAAAAATTTTCAACAATATGAATACTTTAATTTCTAGGAAATTATGGAATGAATACAAGAACTATTTAGGCAGCTTTTTTTTTTTCAGGGTTTCTAAAGGTTAGGATTTATCTTTTCTTTTTAATTCTGACCTCTGCAATCGGCAAAGACTATCCTCAGCTGCTAAAGTTCTGTAGAAAGACATGAATCTAGACAATAGCTTTGTTTAGACCATTTTATAGACACATTGTCCAATTGTAGTTTTCAGAGGAAAACATGTTTTTCTTTGAATTGACTGTTCTGGGTGTGATAGGCCCCAAAAGAAGTCCACGTCTTAGTCCCAGGAAAGCATGAGCCTCTTACCTTGCACAGCAAAAGGAATCTTGTACCTGGGATATTATTAAGGAGTTTGAGATGAGGAGATTACTCGGGATTATTCGGGTGGCCCTGATGTAATTAAAAGCATCCTTTTAAGACGAAGGTGGGGGACCAGAGTCAGAGTCAGAGAAGAAGGTCGGAGTGATACGGAGCCACAAGCAGAGGATGCGGGCAGCCTCTCGAAGCTACAAGAGACTCCGGAAGAACGCAGTACTAGTTTCATGAGCCAGGGAGATAGTAAGCGTGTGTCGTTTTCAGCCACTAAGTTTGTGGTAATTTGTTGCAGCAGTTGAGTGGGCACCAATACACCGAAGAAGAGATTCGGTCGCTCACGGACTCAATATTGAGGGCCTGCTGTGTGCTGGGCAGCGTCCCCAGCGCCAGAGGGTCAGCTCATGGGGACCTCATGGTCTAGACGGAGACAGGGCGTGACTTCAGAGAGCGTGGGTGTGGCTGGGGAACAGAAGTGTCCAACAGTAGAAAGTGAGCGGACCCATCGTGCGGGGGGGCTCATTTTGCTGGGGCCATGGTCTTAGAAGGCCTCGCTGTCCGAGGAGGTGACATTTAGCTAAGACCCGGCCGACAGAAAGGATGTGACCGTGCTGAGCTCGGGAAGGACACGGCAGGACCAGTGGGCCGGGGGCTCTCCTGCTTCCCACGCCCCCTCCCGAGGCGGAGCTTCTCAGGGCCACTTCGAGTCAGAGAGCAGGAGTGGTGACTGACCCCTGACTCCCCACCCGTGGGAATTCCTCATCTATTCTTTCCACGCGTTCTTTCTGTTGTTGTCGACATCCCCACGCGGTGGCAGGACGTCGCCCATCCTCCGCTTCTTCCTTACAAACTGTCTCCACCTCCACGTGGGGTCTTCTGAGAGCAGGAGCCTTGGCTCCCGATCCTTGCTGATGCTGTGACAGAGCCAAGAACGACGTGTGTCATCGCGTCCCTCGGAGGCTCTGTGATCTGGATGAGCCTCCAGCTTCCCGCAGCACCAGCTCTGCAGGTGGGGACCAGGCCTGCCCCCGCCCGCCCCTTACACGTGGCGGACAGAGCGTTTCTGTGGCCTACTCCTTACGAATAAGCAGTGAGGTTGAACACGCTCAGCCGTTCTGCCTGGAAGTGACATGGAGTTGACATGGATTTTGGAGAATGCTTATTCCTGGCACCTGCTTTTATCAGCAAGAAAGCAGCCCCGAAAGGGGATGGGACGTTCTCCGAATGTGTCAAAAGCTGTCCCTGCCCTTCCCGATGTCAGCTGAGGTCAGACCGAGTGTAGCTGAGGATGGAGCCCTCAGCAGGAAGCTGGGCCTTGCTTTCCTTCTCTCTTGACATCTTTTTGAAAAGTAAAAATGGACCCATCCTGCCTGGCTGTGAACATCTGTAAATTGCTTATATACACAACTGAGGGCGTGTTCTGCCTTCTGAAATGTTTTCTCTAGTGGCCTCGATTCTTAGTCAGGTCCTAACTTTTTGAGCCCCCAAATGTTGTGCCTTCTGGAATTACAAGTGTCCGCTCCCACGCCTGCCCGATCGTGTGGGCTCAGGAAACTACAGGAAGGTGTCTGGAGGCTCCTGGAAACTCTGTGTCACATTGTAAATATATGTGTAGTGGGGTCTTCGGGTTTTTGCTTTTTTAATGAGTAGAATAAGGTAGTTATACTCAGTAATACCCATTCACCAAAAGGAAAGGGGTGGGGGTGTTAAATCATTGTGTTTTTTGATGAATGGCTTGTACGCTGAAAAATAAATTGGACAAACTGGCATAGAGCTCAGTGAACATGAAATCAGCTATTAGAGGAAAGCTTGTGAACAAATTCTGGGGCAGATATGCATCTTTTGATTAATGCCCTATCAATCATCCACACGGCTACCTTAGCGGAGTCTTGCTGTAATCATTCACGGTTGCTTTCGGAAACACGGGCAGAAACTATAGCACGGCAGAAACAGAATATTATTACTGATTTTTCCCTAACTTGCCATGAACAATGACTGTTTTCACCATGTTTCTGCTTGCCTTTATTACAGAACTACAATGCAGAATGAAAGGAGAGTTCCTCCAAGCTGGGTGAAATTCTCCAAGGGTATTCTTTAATGATATTCAGTCTTAAATGGGCAAGCTATTGTAACGCAAGGTTCTCTGTAGGAATAATAGTAATGTAATCCCATTGAAGCCGCCTTTCATGGATTGTAGTCAAATAGGCAAAATGTGGAGTCACGTTAATGAACAGAGTATATCTTTGGAATTATTACTTAAAGTTGTTGAAGTGGTTTGAATTTTGTTATTGTAATTATTATTATATTCTCAGTTAATGCGCTTACCAGCAATAGTAATTAACCCACCAGATTGGAAATTTGCATGAATTCTACCTTTGACATTACAAGAAACCCCGATTCTTTCTGGGTATTACACAGCAGGATGGAGGAAATATATATATATATATTTTTCACTGATTATTTTTAAGAAGGAAATGTTCATGAATGCAATTATAGTTTTTCATGCATTTTTAAGCCATTGGCAAATTCCTTGAGAACACTTCATTCTTTTAAGAGGATTTGATTCCTAAACTGTGCCGGCACAAAGAACGATTTGACACCGTCTATCGGTTGAGAAATCTTTAGGTAAGAGTGCGGCTTCCTGGAAACCCGCTGCAGGCTGGACGGTGCTGGGGCATAATGAAGTGGTGACAGGCATTAGCATGTATAATGGGCTTTCACAAACATTTAATGCTATTTAGCTGGGAGAGGGAGCCGTGCTCTCCTATTGGAATATTCCTCCACCGAAGCCCATTGATCACCGATTTCAGCCAGGAGAGGTTAATCCATCAGCTTCTGTAACCAGACGGCACTGATGGAAATTCTTTAGGTGGCATTCTGGATGAACCAAGCTTTCCATCTTTACAAACAAATGAGTGATATGACAAGCATGGTGTTCAAAACACATTTAACCAATTGATTTTCCTTCCTCTTGTAATAAGATCTGGAGACATATGAAAGCACGCAGCGTGAGCCGAGATTAAAGGAATTGCTCCATGCACGGAAACATACGGCCCTGAGAGCCAATAAAAGTACTATAAAGCATGTAGTCACCCATTCTCTTTTTTATATAAAGTTTGTTATTGCAATAAATAGCTGTTATTGAGCCGACGCCTCTTGTTTCCGTCGTGCTGAGCCTTATTTCAGGTCTGTGTGTCTGGGCGCGGGCACATGTGTGTCCTGGCTCAGTGGCTGCGTTTCTCTTGGAAGTGTCCAAGATGTTCATTGGCAACCGTTTTTACCTTCTGATTTCAATAGGGAGACCTGTCATTTGGGATGGTAGCACCAGGTGTAATGATGCAAACTTGGTGTGCTCGCAGTAATCTCTGCGTTCGTGTAAACGAGAGCCTTCTACTCTTTCTTCCCCACCTGCAGCCCTGCCTTGAGCTTCACCTACCCTTCTGCACCCGTGTCCCTCCATATGCATCAACAAATCTTAAGCCGACAACAGAGCTTAGGCTCGGCCTTTGGACACAGCCCTCCGCTCATCCACCCTGCTCCAACGTTTCCAACACAGAGGCCTATTCCTGGGATCCCCACGGTTCTGAACCCCGTCCAGGTCAGCTCGGGCCCTTCTGAGTCCTCACAGGTGAGAGACACAGCTTGGTGATCCGTCCTGTAATCGTAGGGGAGAGCCATGCCCAGCCCAGGAACTCCGAGCGGGCCCACTACCTTGGCATTCTCGTGGCTTCCATGCCGCTGTCTTCCTAACCCAGGGCCATAGTCTTCAGATTTGATGAGTGTGGCATGTGTGTGTTCCTCATTCAGCAGTGGCTTCCCCCCCCAGAGTCGTTTCTTCCTCGGTGGGACAGCAGGCTGCTTGATGAGGGTCTGTAACCCTACTCAGGGCAGTACGCTGCGTGAAGGGGTCACTCTCGCTTGGTGACTCTCCAGTGGCACCTCGAATCCTGTGATACTTCACGGGACAAACCACGCCGTGCCCTCTGCTCTTAACCTTCTCACTAATCCCGCTCAGAGAAGAGTCTGAATCCTCTAAATAAAGAACGTTGTAAATTGTTTCTTTTAGTTTCCTACCCACCTCACAACTCTGTTCTTCTAAATACGCCGTGGGAGCTCATGAAAGCCCAGGCCCCCGGCTCTATTCTTCTAGCTTTTAAAAGCCACCGGGAGTTTATTTATTTATTTATTTATTTTTAAGATTTCATTTATTTATTTGACACACATAGTGAGAGAGAGAGCACAAGTGGGGGGAGTAGCCGGCCGAGGGAGAGGGAGAAGCAGGCTCCCCGTTGAGCAGGGAACCCGACTCAGGGCTTGATCCCAGGACCCTGGGATCATGACCCCAGCTGAAGGCAGACGCTTAACCAACTGAACCATGCAGGCGCCCCTAGAAGCCACAGGGAGTTTCTACTCCTGAGTGGGACCAAGGAGCTTCCTCATGGATGTGTTTTCTAGCCTCAGACACATTTTCTGAACTCTGCTGTCGTGGGATTAGAGCGTTACCAGAGTCCTTGTTCTAATGCCACATTGGCCTGCTCGTCTACACTTGTGTGTTTTAGCTCTGGTCCCGCTCCTTAGAAACCTAATCTTTGTCTCTGTCTCTGTCCCCGCAAATGTGACCAGCAGAACAAGCCGACGAGTGAGTCCGCGGTGAGTAGCACGGGTGACCTGATGCATAACAAGAGGTCCAAGATCAAGCCCGACGAAGACCTGCCCAGCCCGGGGCCGCGGGGCCAGCAGGTGAGGCACCGGGGCTCTGCCGCTGGCCTATGGCTCCCTCCGAGCTGAGGTCTCTCACAGAATTTCCGTATCCACTGTGTTCTTGGCCTTGGCCTTGGCCATCCCCACGCATTTGGCAGGAGGCCAGTGATGGAGTCTGACTCCGTTTGATTCTCTAACTCAGAAACGCTGCAGGAAGCTGTTGGGGGGCGGGGGGAGATAAACTGTAGCTCGTGGTGTAAGTGGTTGGATTAATTTGTTCCTGATCACTGATAGGGACCAAGCTTCAGTCCTGAGCCCTGGTCTCAGGCCCCGAAATACGAACTCCTGGCCCTAAGCCAGAGCTGGGCAGAGTTGATGATATTCCTTACACTGATCATGTTCTTATTTGTTCTCATTTTGCCTTTTCCCACTTACCAGAACGGAGGGATGGATCAAGGCACAACTAACCTAAGGCCAGTTAGATTCTGGTCCTTTCTTTACCCAGAGTCTTGAAAGTACGAGTTTTGAAGGTCCAATCTGGTCTCTTCTTTAAGGCATTTAGACCCTCTGAGTTTCCATTTTAAAATGTGTTTATTATGCCTATAATACCATCCCCTAGGGTCCCTGTGCTTGACACAGGAAGGAGGTCAGTGAATATTAATTCCTGGAAATAGGGGTTGGACAGGAGTCTGGACATCCACAGAATCTGGACCTTTCTACATCCAGGCTGCTCCAGCCCCCAGCTCAGACTACCTCCACCCAAATTTCCTTTCGAGTGAGCACTTTGAGGATGGAATGAATGGGTGTCGTAGGTTCTGAAATCCATCCTTTTCCTTGAATTTTCCTGGCCAACAACCTTGCTGGTTACACCTAAATGCTCGTATGCAGTTTTTGTCATCCTGCCCCAGATGAGATCCCAAATCTGTGCACCTAGTCATCTCCCAGAGTTCTGGAAATTGTTTGCATTTTCACTGCCGTGAAGCTGCCTCGGACGGTAGAAAAGACGCAGCTGCTAAGCTTTAGATGCTGTGGTTCTTGGGCAGCAAGCCGTATCCTCGGAGCTCAGAGGTTGAACCAGGAAGACATGATCCCTCTAAAACCCAGAAAGTGCCTGTCACAGCCTCCAGGGCAGGGGAAGGCAGAATTAGAATTACTGGTAAACCATTGCCCTGATTCCAAAATATGAGAATCAACAAATTAATACACGAAAAAGAATCTAACCGAAAGAGAAAGGCCAGTCTTTTGGGTAAAGACTGCATGACCTAATTTAATTGCTTCTTTCTTACGGGATGACATTTTAATTTCTTTTTCTCTCTTGTATTCAGGGGCAAAGTTTGGCCTCAATTTCTTATCATCATTACGGTTGGGACTGTTGTTTTTAATCCCACATTAACAATCTCTGAAGATATATTTGGTAAATCAGAAAACACGCACACAATGATTCCATACGTTTGACTTCTTCTGTCCATAAAATCCAGCTGCTAGACCCGGGCTCTGTTTTCTTTTCCCTGAAAAATTGCCTCAGCATGAAGACCCATGCAATCAGGTTTTTTTTTCTTCTTTTTTTCTTTTCTTTTATCTGTCCTTCCATTGTGTCTGATCTTTTTTTCCCCTCTCTCCTCCCTCCCCCCCCCTCCCCACCCAGGAACAGCCGGAAGGAACGACCCTGGTGAAGGAGGAAGGGGACAAAGACGAAAGCAAACAGGAGCCTGAAGTCATCTATGAGACCAACTGCCACTGGGAAGGCTGCACACGGGAGTTTGACACCCAGGAACAGCTGGTGCACGTAAGTCGGGGGGACTCGGGAAGTGAGCTTTACAACTACGTGACCTTTCCTGTGGGGTCGGCTTCTCTGACCCTGCGCTGAGTCAGGTTTCTTAGCTAGCAGGCTGCAAACTGGAGAGGGCTTTATGATTTTCTGAGAATAAAGAAAACTCTGAGCCATGGTGCTTGACCTGTTCAGTCAGCTAAAGCTTAGTGTAAAATTCAATAAAGTCTTCAATAGAGAGCGTAATGACTCTGATCCTGTAAGCCAGAAAACACTATTTTGAGTTTGCGTCTTTGATGGTTATTGAGTAATAGTAAGCTGGACATGAATTATTTTTAACCTTTTAGCCAAGTTTGATTCTCCTCTCCTAGACCCAGCCATGGTAGGGAAAAAAAAAATTGTAGAGGTGGGGAATTCCTTTTCTTCTGTTCTGCCTTCTTTTTCCAAACCCTCAAGGCCAAGGAACCTCCCAGTATTTTATGCAGCAATTAGTACTCTGCGTGAGATAGGTAGATGCTTGGGGAAGCCATTAACACAGTTTCTTGATTGAAGGCCAACCCTTGCAGGGCGGGTAGTTCCATGGAAAAAGTGATGTGTATTTTTAAATGCGTCTGGTGGCATGGATTTGTGAAACCTGCAGCATGGTCAGACTGAGATCCACACCTCATCTTACTATACCAGGTCCAGAAGTGTTGCCCCTGTGGGTTTTATTTCCAATAACGCAGTGCGCTCCCCACACCCATGTGCACGTACCTGATGAGGTGTATTTCCTTTGCCAATGCTTCATTTGATTTGGCGCTTTCTTTCACGCCAGAGGAGTCTCCTTAGCCGATGGGACCGGGAGCAACTGAGACGGAAGGGTCTCTCTCTCTCGATCATCGAGACTAGACAGCCGTAGGCTCACACCCTCCTGTGCACAAGCACAGGGTCCCATTGAGGCATTACGGATTGTCTGCTGTGTGTGGCCGGTTCACCCGCTTGTCCGGTGACAGAAGATCCGACAGAGAAGCAGGGCCCCACCCACCCCACACGCACACACCGCACACACTCACCCCGTTGTCTCTTCTTTTCTAGTAACTTTTAATTTTAGATGACCCATATTTCTTGATAACACTTCTCCATTTAAATGCTAAAATTATATAATTCTTGACACATCCCACATCTTTCATCGTCCGCAGGAACTTCTCCAGGGTGTCGTCTGCAACTCGGCTCCTCCTCTGTGATGTATTCCACACGTCATCACGGCAAAGTGTTAAATAGACCGTTTGCCAGGATTTGCGATCCGTTAGGTACAGAATGTTTTGAGGAGTTAACATGACATCAGCAGGGCTCCCCCCCCACCCACATTTCTTTCTTAATCATGTCTCCTTGTAATTGTGTAGGAAGAATTATAGATTTCTCAGCACAGCAAGAAACCTAGAAAGTCAAATGTTTTTAATTAAGGTAGACTTCCAGATTTTTCCATGAACTTAATTCAATTCTTTCTCTTTAATTTGAGGCAAGTGTTATTTTTAAGCCAAGCCTTACTTAATGGCCCTTTCTTCTTGCTGACTTTTAATGGAAACCACAGACATGGTCCTACCAAAGGGGGAAAAGAAAAAGTTTGGAATTTTTCTTCTAGTGTCGGGAGATATTCCCGAAGAGTGAAGTATGCCAGGGCTACCCTTAGTGATAGAAGGAGTGAATAACCCACATGAGGGGAACGGTTTGCATGAAAACTGCCATCGTGAGCAAGATGTTACCAGAGCTGCTTGCTTTGGAAAATGTCCTCCTGAGAGGTGACACCGTCTCATGGTGCCTTTTCTGAGGATAAGTCATTGTATTTTCCAAGGAGGGCTGTGATTATGGTTCAGCTGTTACCAGATGCGGGATGGAGCAAGAGCTTATTCGGAGTCTACATTTCAAAGGAATCGTGTTCCTCATTAGAGACCAGGTTTGATGTAGCGTTTTTAACCTTTCTGCTACCTACTGAATGCGAAAGCTTTTAAGAGACAGTGACTCTTGTAGGTGTATTTAATCTCAGTGGCGAAAGGCTTTAGGGAGTGATGATGTTTTAGCAGAGACCTGAGTAGTTTTGCGGTAAATCTGCTTAAACGATCAACTTGAATGACCACCGTGTTGTGTGTCTTATCGTAAAAAATCTGACTGAATCCACATACAGGGGAAATTTTTGATTCCAAACCAGCTAGAAGGAATTCATGTCAGGAGTAGGAGAAAATCCAGTGTAGTACCTTTATGATGTTAATTTTAGTCTGAGATAAATTACGTACATTAAGTGGATTACAGTTATAACTTGGCCACAACCTAAATAAAAACACTAGGGCATGTCACTTATTTTCCACCTTTCTACTCGTTACCTGAAGTGCGGATATTGCCAATGGGTGCGTTTAAGTCGATTTTACTTTGCATGACATGCAAGTACCTTCCTCCCGGTGGGCGTTATCTGGTTGCATCAGCAGTGACCTGGGATAGCACGAGCACTTTATTCTTTGCTGATTGAAGGAATAGCTCCATACCCACCTAATTATTTTGGTGGCAGGTGGAAAAAATACCAGTGGCAAACCCCAGTTTTCTTTTTAAGGACGGAGGGAAGTCTTAACTGTTTCCATTCCCGTGGCTCTCCTTGGAGAGACGGCATTTTGTGAATTAGCTGAATTTTCATGCTCCACGCGACCAAGAGGCAAGGTGTTAAACCATTCTGATGCTCTGCCTTATTTATAGCCATGACCCATTCTTTTTCCCCCTCTTACAGTTAATAGAAAGATTCATGATTCTTCATGGTTGTCTATCTAGGGCCTGACAGGCCCGACTGCCTGCTAAAGCAAGTCACTATCTATAATTGATATCCTTCCGCGGAATAGGGTGCTGGCTGCAATTGAAGGGCTTTGCTGAAAGCTCTTAAATCCTGACAAGTTCTCCCCTTGTTCTGGTTCAGTCGCTGAGCTGCACGGTTGGAATTCCAGAGCCATTTGAACTTGGTGCAAAAGGGAGACATGTGTTTCACATTAGCAAATCACAAAGTTGAAGAGGAGAATTAGGGACGCGGCAGGCTCTGCCCGCCAGGTAGTCTCATTCCCAGCGTAATGCGCTCCGTGTTCTCTTAAACATTACCTCGTCCCATTACTGGCCCAACAGATGCACTAACCATTGCCTTTCCCTTCGCTCTCCTTTATTGCAAGCGCCTGTCCTCCGCCAGGTGTGTGTTTATTCTAGGTTTGCTGTAGGGTCTTTATCACGGGGATGTTTAATTAATTTCTCTTCCCAGCAAGATAATTATAATTGGGCTTAGTTACTCTCAAGCTAGTATTAAATTTGTCATAAATTTACTTCTATGCCCAGAAGCTAAGAAGACAGATGTATATTTTTGTTAACCAGGTTTTTGTTATACTTTGTCCCTTTCTTGGTGTCAGTTAAAATAGAACAGAACAAGAGAGTAAGAAGGAGATCCGGTATAAAAATGAATTCAAAGTACCTTTGATTAAGGCTGAATTGATTATTGATTTGTTGAGATGCAAACACTTTCTCTTTCCTTGGCATCTGAAAGCACGTATTCTAACACCTCAAAATAAGTTGGAAAGTCCACATCTTCCCTTCAATTCCAAATTAGACTCTCTTTTTGCAGTTGTGCACAGCATATTACAAAAGACACAAATCTTACATTTAAATTTATTTCTGAAAGTGGCAGAATATTGGTTCTCAACATGTTTTCTGGTTTTGTTTTGGCTTTTTTGGGGGGGAGGGCATGCAAAAAACTCAACTTCCATCTTCTGGCCTGGCCTCGCGCGTAGATGAGGGAGGCTTCCAAACCTTCCTGAGACCCATTTCCCGCTTGCATTCCTTCTGTCCTAGAACTCAGTCCCATCTTCAGCTCTAGGAGGGTCGAGGCGTCTGAAACAATGCACAGCGTGAGCCCAAGTTAGTCATTTCTAGGTTCTCCGAAACCTGCCCGCGTTGTTTCTGAATGACATGATACGGCCCATCAAAGTTTTTGATTTGAGAGGCTTTTTCAAAAGAGGAGATTTATTCCTAAAAATGCGAAGAATGTGCACCTCAGTATGGGTCACCACCGCTCGGTGGCTGGTGATGCTTGCAAACGTCACTTCCGGGACCCGGAGAATGAAAGTAGTATCCTCACCATCCCTAACGTCCACCTGTTTGCTGTATCACTGTATTCCTTGACCCTCTATTTCAGTGACGGAACCCTCTTTCTGCTTTAGAAGTAACACTTATAATATTCTTTCCTGAGGTCTGAAAAATCATCAAATTATTTTTTTTAACAGTTTTATTCCCCATGCCCTCCCCAGCCAAATGAGTCTGCGGAGAGGGCCTTAGGCAGGTGAGGGCCCCGTCTCCTGCTAGTGGGGCGGAAGGGCAGAGAACGTGAGTTGTATTTATATGAGTCCCAGCTTCAACTGGGTGGCATTTAAGTCCCTGTGTTCCTTTGTATCTTTTAAGCTGGGTGTCAGAAATTCACCTTTTTGTAGAGTGATTAACCACCTACTTGGATTTTAAATGTTTTCATATGCCGCAAATTTTGATCTCTAAAGCCTGCTGTCGGTTCTTTTATCAGAAGAATATACTTATAATCACCTTTGCTGCCGTTTGAAAACAAATTCTGTACATAGGCAGCATGAAAACGAAGGGCTTTCTTTTTAACATCCTAGAGATTTAGATGTAAAGAAGGCACATCTAATCTGTGAAGAATTGGTGGATCCGTAGAAACGGGGTGAAGTTAGGATGTGTTGAAGACATTATTTTCATATTAATACCATGATCCTAAATTTGCATTTTAAATGTTTTCCATCTAATTTTGATCCCTTTGCTAAAGTTTCATTGTATATCCTTACCTAAGAGAAAATGGAGTGTAAGATGCGATAGGGGTCTCAGATACGAGGCAGAAATTAGTTTTGTGTGCACATAAAACGTAAAACGAATGAGTGGAGATTTTGATCTTCTTTTCCCTACATGGAGTTGCTAGTTAATTTAGTTACTCTAATTATTTGGAAATATTGCATGTAAAATACAGGCTCCGAACCACAAACTTCAAAGCCATCCTTTGACAATTGCGCCTCGAGGGTCACGTTGTTTTTAAAGCTAGGAACTGAATTGCACCTGCAGAAATACTTTCCATAGAGAAAGGAGAGAGCCTGAGTGGGAGGTGGGGGGGTGGCGCGAGGGGCCGTATGGGCTCCTGGGGCCAGTGGGATTCTGCATGGCAGCACCATCTCTGCCCTGACCCTTGGGATGACCTCCCTGGAAACATTTGACCCTCTAGAATGCTATTTTCTCACTTTTCATACTGTGAAACACCCGTGAAAATAAATGCCCTCCCCAACATCCAAGGCCAAACGGAGATCGCATGCAGGAGGCCTAATGAGAAACAGACAGAGGGTTGAAAAGAGTGCCTCGTCTCCCTTTGTTTTATGTATTTGTTTTTGCAGGTTGCGTTGGGGAGGGGAGGGGAATGGCGCTTGGGTCTGTGGCTTCTGCATGTCGGTTCTCAGGCTTATTTTATATTCATTGTTGCCGAACCTGCTCTTGACTGATGCGGGGACCCCGTTCTTCCCGGCGTAGGTCTGATAGATGGGACTTGGCCAAGCCATTTCACCTCCTTGGACCTCAGTTTTAGTAAAAGCAAGTGAAAGATTTGAATTAGATAGTCCTCAGGATAGGGATGGCAAACAGGTTTCCTCTCAAGGGCCCACGTATTGGCTGGCAGCCACCTGGGTGCTGTGCTGAGCTCCCCCCCTCCACCCCCCTCCCCGGCACCTTGCAGCAGGAGAGGTGGGTGGGGTGGGGATGCACGGTCGGTTATGGATGTCTGCCCCCAGGTGGGGTTTTGGAGAAGACAGTCACATGCCATCTTTTTCCCGGGATCTTTTCCACCCCGTAGATTAAGTGCCCTCCAGAATAATCGTATTTAATATTTCTAGGACGTGGTATATTAATTACTTGAGTAATTATGGAATTATTAAAATTTCCCCTTTACTAAGGGTTCTTACCCCTTGAACGAAGAATAAGAAATCAATATTTCGAGTGAGATGTCACTGGTACAGAATAATGTGTTAGTTACTTTCTTAAGTTTGTTTTGCCCTGGGGTACCCCAGAAATGTTTCCTTGCACACACACCCCCCCCCCCAGAATACTTCATCAGAATTTTTAGCCAAGTAACTCTTTCTGCCACTTGGAGAGGATTTTCCTCTGAATTGGTTCTGAATGCTACTTTAGGTAAGATTCCCTGGAATGTTCTCCACGGGCCCACTTTGTACAAGAAGGAATGATGGTCACTTCGGGCTGGGCTGCGTACCTCGTGGAAACGTACTTGCTTGTAGCAGTGTGTCTTCTTGTGTGTCGGGAAAAAGGATGAGCTGATAGTAGCCGATCAGGCTTTCGCTCAACTCCTCCCTGAATACTTCTGGGAGCCGCCTGCATGCTGCCCACTGCCCCTGCTTCATGGTGGGCTTAGCCCTGACCCTCCACGCCTGGTCGTTCTCAGGGGAAGGGCGAGACAAAGAAACGTGAAAGCATAGGGTGAGTAGCATATGAGACAGAACATGATGAAGCCAGAACTGTGTGGTTGAGATACCGGGGGCTTAGAAGAGGGGAGAAGCGCGTAAGGAATATTGGAAAAGGCCTCTGGGAAACGGGAGGGAAACAGGTTTAGGTCAAAGCAAAGCATGGGGGTCAACTTTTGAGGCATGAGGATGAGGATGATGATGGTGATGATGGTGATCGTGACTTTGTAAGAATACATAGCACCTGATCCGAGAGAATCCTCGGGCTTGCCGCTGTTCTCCTGTGACGGTACAAGGTCCCTTGCAAAGCTGACAGACCTGGGCTCAAAGGCTGCTGCTTTCTACCCTAGACACATCACATCCTTCTCTCTGAAATAAGGGTAATAATAGTGTTTACTTCACGAAACAGCTGGGGGAGTTACTTAAAAATTATACTCAAGAAAATGTTACTGATAATTTTTCTAAAAGGGAAAAGTGTAAAGACATTTACCAGCTGATAAGTTCATGCACTTTGCCTATAAGAACATGGTTTAGGTTGGTATTCAGGCAGCTTTGGGGTTGGCATGTCACCATGAAATTAATAATTGTGTCAAGATTCTGACTAGGCCCCTGGTTCATGAACCCCTAAGAAAGAGGGACTGGTGGGGTCTCCAGCTCTGTTCCTTATACTCTGGATCCCTCCTTATTCTGGAATATGCAGTGTCGAGATTCAGAGCCTGATGCTGTTATGTGTTCTCTTATCCTGATGTCCTTCTGAAAGTTCTCCTCGGTGGGCACCCAAAACCAGGACTTCTCACCCCTGACGCACTGAGGCAGAGAATTCTTTGTCGTGAGGGCCATCCTTTGCATTGTCGTGGGACTGTTAGCGGCACTGCTGACCTCTGCCCGCTAGATTCCAGGGGGGATCTACCCCCCCATCGTAACAACCAGAAATTTCTCCCGACGTTGCCAAACGTCCCCTGGGGGGCAGAATTGGCCCCTGTTCTGTCCCAAATCTTTCCTCTTGCAGTGTGGAAAACAGTAACAACAAAAGTGTATTTGTGATTTAAGATTAATTTTCTCCTTAAGTGTGCCGTAGAATTTTCAAATTATAAGGAAAAGGTGAATTTGTTAGTCTCTAACAAAAGGCTGTTTAATAGATATTTATGTGTGCCTGTGTGTGTGCATCCACGGGTGTATGTGGTGTGCATGCACCTGTGTGTCTGTGTGTACATGTGTGTGTGTGTGTGTGTGTGTGAGAGAGAGAGAGAGAGAGAGAGCGCTTAATTTTAAAGCCATATTTGTTAGGTTAGGTACTCAGGACTTCTCAGCAAGGACTATAACCAGCCAAGTCCTTTGTCTTGGTGAAGAATTCCATCACTGGGTTTTTGGTGGTTTTTTTGTTTTGTTTTTGTTTTGTTTTGTTTTTTTGCAGACCAAGGGAAGTCACTCAGACTTCAGCTTCTGAGATCATGGCAAGCATGGAGATCAGGTTCCTGCTTTGACAGAAAACAGAACTCCAGAAACAGAAAGCAATTTTCTAATGCAAGGACTTTTTTTGAAAATTCAGGGACATTTAGGCTTTCCTGGGATTAGCTAAATACTGCCATAGATGGGTTTTTTTTTTTTTATTTCTAGAACAATTAATGTTGGCAAGAGAGCTGTAAGTGGCATATCCTTAAAAGAGAGGCCAAGGCCTTAAATGTAAGCCACCCCTTCCCCACCCCAGCCAATTACCAGTAAAACTAGCATTAATCAGTGAGTTGGAGGGGGGAGGGAAATTTATCTTTGATTCCTACATCTGCCAAGAACTGTTTCTGAATCTAAATAAGTCAATCTACAGCTTTGGTCCTCAGTTTCTCATCTGTAAGGTGGAGATATTAATATCCATCCTATTCTCCTCACAGGGTTTTTTATTTTTTACTTTTATTTTTTTTGGTAGGGATAGAATGAGATCATATATTCATACATATATTCATATATAAGGAATCCCATATATATTCAAATATAAGGAAGAATGAGAAGTAGTACTAATCAGCCTAATTAAAGAATGGAGAGATTAAGACTTTTCATCAAAATTTTAAAAAGGAATATGTAAAGACTTTTCATCAAAATGAAAAAAAATGTAAGCATGTCACTGATTCAGCTGCACGTGCTCACCTGTGTAAGCTGGTGGTTTTACCGGTACGATGCATTAGCACCACCTGGTGGCCAAGATACAAATTGCAGGCATAGTGTTGGAAAAAGCCTCTTGCGTGTCAGACTTCCAGAGTTGGGGTCCGGGTCGGGGTCAGGGCCAGAGGAGGGAACAAGACCGGATACATACATCTTTTATGTCTGGGAGTAAGGGGAACATAGGGGCAAGACCACTGGGAGGACCAGAGAGGTACAAGCAGAGCAGCAAGAAAACAGGTAAAGTGAAGTGGCAGAAGTCACAAGAGAGAAGTCTGGTGAGTTTGGACATGGTCTTGAAAAAAAGGGTTGATTTGAATAGGGAAAGACCATTGCAGGGAGGTGTTGGGGCTTCCATGTGGAAAAAACAGCGGGAAGAAGTTAGCAGAAGCAGAAAGTATAGGAGAATTTTATCTATGATAGTAGCTAATATAATAAAAGGCTGGGGTTTTTGACACTCCGTGGGGTTAGGAATATAATTGCAGAATGATTCATTCCATGCTTTGGGGATTGAAGAGTGGTAAGTAGTGTACCGATGTGGAACCAAAGCTCCTGGAAGGCAGGGGGCTGTAGGAAGCGAGATTAAAGCCCAGAGTGACAGTTTCCTGGGACCCACCTGCTGCACTGGGAGTCTGACTTCCCATCCAGGTGGAGTGAGGAGAATCACATGTTTCCGATGCAAGGAAGGCAAGAGCCGGTGTGAGCCCTAGAAAGTTCGGGGCTGAGCTTTGCAGAGCCCCGGCAGCTGTACCATCGATGTCCTGGAAGGGGCAGGGCCAGAAGTGAGACTCTGCCATGGAAATTATGTTCAGTTATTTCTTAAAACTTGGGAGGACAGTTTGGAGATGTTTCAGTGACAGTTTGTGCAGATGTCATAGACGCCCTTCAGAGAGCAGTCAGCAGCTTCCGGGCTGTCAGCTGAGCACCTGGAGGGTGGTTCGCCCATAGAACCCCTGTAACTTGTGTGCGTGGCCCCAGGCTCATTACCTAAGGGCCCCAAGAGTGTCTCTCTGTAAAGTAGGCTGGTCAAGGTCACTGGAGAATGATCTCTGATGACTTAGAGAAGAAGCCAGCCACAGTGTTCCCCACGATTTTAGGGCCTACTTAGTGACGGTTTTATTGTGATTAGTAAACATTTGTCTTTTTCATTCTTTTGGTTTTTGGTGTGCCTCATAATCTGAGGTTCTGAAAATGTCTTCCTAATCAGGAGAACAAAACTGCCGTCTGGGGACGGCGCGCGCTGCCTTATGTGCCTGGCCCAGTCCTGTCTCACCTGTTCCTTCCACGCCACCTTCAAACACCTCCTGTTTCTTTCTTTCTCTCTTTTTTTTTTTTTTTTTTTAAGATTTTATTTATTTATTTGACAGAGAGAGACACAGCGAGAGAGGGAACATAAGCAGGGTGAGTGGGAGAGGGAGAAGCAGGCTTCCCGCTGAGCAGGGAGCCCGATGCGGGGCTCGATCCCAGGACCCTGGGACCATGACCTGAGCTAAAGGCAGACGCTTAACAACTGAGCCCCCCAGGCGCCCCAAACACCTCCTGTTTCTTGGGCTGATGTTAGCCTTTGTGCTTTGGCTGAGCCCTCTCTCCAGGACAGGCAGGAAAGCCCTGGTTCAGGACGTGCAGGTCTCCCCAGTGGCTTTTCCGGGAGGTGGCGAAAGTTCTCACACCTTCCTTTCCTGTCCCACTTGGGCAAGATAAAGCAGTCCCTACCATAAATACAGCACAACCCTCGCCGTACTCTCCTTATGTTCAGTGGAGATAAACTTCACTGGGGGCTCAGTATCAAGCCATTTGGCTTCTGGCAGGAGCTTTTAATTGCTAAAATGCAGATTTTTTTTTTCCTTGATCAAGAGGGGATTATTCTTGTTATCAGTCTAGAGCATCTTATTTCAAGATGAAAAGCCTTTACGGAATTACAGATGCCAACGTTTGTACAAAGCTTTTTGGCGACTGACAACTCAAAGAGAAAGTATGATTTATTAGCCTGTAATGACCAACCCTGAGTGATGGTCGAGGTCCCACTGATTTGTGAAATTGCTTAACGTGGACTGCCTTTTTATGCCACTCAAGCCCCAGGTGACTCAAATAAATGTGGAGTCTACCTTTTGTGATATGTTATGGGAGAGAGGAAAAGAAAAGGGGCAAGAGGAGAAAGGTGGCTTCTAAAATCCATCTCGGTGGTGCGTTTTACAGTCGTTCGGCTGATAAGCCGGCGGAGGAAAGATTAATAACGAGGTGCTATCAGTACTTGCCTGTCGATTCTCTGTAACAGGGCTGTCTGTTCAGCATGGAAATTATTGATTAAATAAAAATTGCTATTAGATTGTGATGTGATCCATAATCACAAACAATGGTGGACATTCCTCTTTTAGATCCTCAGCCATGCATCACGTTGTTTCTGTTTTTTCCCTCGCCGTAATTTATATTACACTGACACTTGAGCTCCTTAGCTTTCTCCTTTCTGTTGGAAGGCAGGAAAGCTCGGGCAGGAGCGGCACAGCCTGGCCGGAGGGAGGATGAAAGGGCGGTCGGTGGTCCTGCTTAGGGGTCCGGCTGGTTCCCTCACTGGGCTGCAGCCCCGTTTACGTTTGTTGGTTGGTTTTTCAACTTTGAAAAAAAAAATTGTGATGGAATACACAGAACATGAAATTTACCACTTGGCCAATTTATTTTTTCCAGCTTTATTGAGGTATAATTGATGAATGAAATAGTGTATTTTTTAAGCGTACAAAGTGATGATTTGATATACATATACGTCGTGAGATGATTAACGCCAAGTTAATTAACACATCCATCACCTCACAGTTATCTTTTCTCAGGTATGTGGTGAGAACTCTTAAGATCTATTCTCTGGGCAAGTTTCAAGTATGCAATCCGGTATTCTTAACTACGGTCACAATGCTATACATAGATCATCAAAACTTAATTGTACCCTTTGAATAGCATCTCCCCATTTCCCCACCCCCAGCCCCTGGCAACCACCAATCTAGTCTCTGTTTCCATGAGTTTGACTTTTCTTCGTCCTATTTTTGGATTTCACATACCGTATTCGCCCTTTATTTTGTCTTATTTCACTTAGCGTGATGCCTTCAAGGTCTATCCATGTTGTCACAAATGGCAAGATGTCTTTCTTTTTTATGGCTGAATAATATTCCATTATATATATATATACACACACGCACAGTTGGCCCTTGAACAACACAGGTTTGAACTTCACAGGTCCACTGATACTTGGATTTTTTTCAATAAATACTATAAATGTATTTTCTCTTCCTTACAATTTTCTTAACATTTTCTTTTCTCTAGCTTACTTATACATATAACATAAAAAAATATGTGTTAATGGACCATTTGTGTTATCGGTAAGGCTTCTGGTCAACAGTAGACTATTGGTAGTTAAGTTTTGGGGAGTCAGAGGTTATACGTGGACCTTCAGATGTGCTGGGTGTCAGCACCCCAACCCCTGTGTTGCCCAAGGGTCAATTATACACACCACATTTTCCTTATCCACTCAGCTGTTGACAGACCCGTAGGTTGTTTCCACGTCTTGGCTATTAGGAATAATATTGTAATGAACGTGGTAATGCAGATGTATCTTCAAGATACTGGTTTTATTCCCTTCGGATGTCTACACAGAGGTGGGATTGCTGGATCCGATGGGAGTTCTCTCTTTAATGTTGTGGGGAACTACTATACTGTTTTCCACAGTGGCTGCACCAATTTGCATCCCCACCAACAGTGCACAAGGGTTCCCTTTTCTCCGTATTCTTGCCAACATGTGTTATCTCTTGTCTTTTCTAGAAGACCTCCTAACAGCTGTGAGATGGTATCCCATTGTGGTTTGGATATGCATTCCCCAATTATTAGTGATGTGAAGCACCTTTTCATGTACCTGCTGACCATTTGTATGTCTTCCTTGGAAAAATGTCTATTCAGATCCTCTGGCCATTTTTAAATTTCATTATTTGTTTTTTTTTTTCCAGTTGAGTTCTCTGGGTTCCTTATTTATTTTGGATATTAACCCCTTATCAGATATGTGGTTTGCAAATATTTTCTCCCATTCTGTAGACTGCCTTTTCATTTTGTTGATTATTTTTCTTTTGCTATGCAGGAGTTTTTTAGTTTGATGTAGTCCCGCGTGTTTATTTTTGCTTTTGTTGCCTGTGCTTTCGGTATCAACTCCAAAAAAAATCATTGCCAAGACCCATGTCAGGGAGCCTTTTCTGTATGTTTACTTGGAGGAGTTTTATGGTTTCGGGTCTTTAATCCATGTTGAGTTAATTTTTTTCTATTTCTATGGAAAAGGCCACTGGAATTTTGATAGAGAGTACATTGAGTCTGCAGATCTCTTTGGATACTATGGATGTTTTAACAATACTGATTCTTCCGACCCAAGAACATGGACTGCCTCTCCATTTATTCATACCTTCTTTAATTTATTTCATCAATATCCTATACTTTTCAGTGTACATGTCTTTAGTCTCCTTGGTTTAATTTATTCCTAGATATTTTGTTATTTTTGCTGCTATTGTAAGCTGGATTGCTTTCTTGATTTCTCTTTCAGGTAGCTCATCGTTAGTGTATAGAAACGCACGCGATTCGTGTACGTGGATTTTGTATTCTGAAACTTTACTGAATCCATTTATTCCTTCTCACAGTTTTTCGGTGTGGTGTTTTCCAGGTTTTCTATACATAAGATCATGTAATCTGCAAGCAGAGACAAGATGCCTTTCATTCTTTTTTCTTGCCTAATTGCTGTGGCTCGAACTTCCAGTACTATATGAATAGAAGAGGTGAGACCGGGCATACTCACATTGACCATTTTAATGCTCGGTAAATTGCCATTTAGCACATTCCCAGTTTTGTGCCACCATCACCACTGCGTATTCCTGGACATTTTCATCACTCCAAAAGGAAACTCTACCCACTAAAAGCAGTCACTTTTCTTCCTTCCTCCCTCCTCCACAGCCCCCGAAAACCACTCAGCTGCTTTTTGTCTCTGTGGAATGCTTGCCTATTCTGAACATTTCATAGAAGTGGAATCCAAAATACATGACGTTTTGTGTCTGGCTGTTTTCAAGATTCATCTGTGTACTAGCACGTGTCAGCGCTTCGTTCCTTTTTATGGCTGAATAGTGTTCCATTTATGACTTTGTGCTTGTCCTTTTATCTGTTGATGGGCATTTGGATTGTTTCTACCTGCTAGCTGTTGTTTTGTTACGGACATTCATGGATAAGGTTTTGTTTCAACACTCTTTCCACTTCTTTGGGGTATATTTCTAGGAGTGGGATTGCATAGTCATGTGGTCATTCTGTGTTTAACTTATTTGAGAAACAACCAAACCTACAGCAGGTTTTAAGTTGTGTTGTATAGGCTCTGCCTTCCCGTGGTCTCTCCTCTGACCTCCTTAGCTTCTCTGAAGTACTCACCGTTCGGCCTCCCCTGGCACCTCACCGCCTTGCCGCGGCCTTGCCTCGTGTCCTTGGGCTGTGGACCAGACTTGCTCTCGGGGGCTTCTCTGTAGAGTGCCCCGTGCCCCTGCCATCCATGGGCTCAACAGGCATCACTCAGCAAAGAGCCCCATACATCCACCACTACTTTTCCCCAAACAGGGTAGGACTGTTTTGGACAAATGCAGAGACTAATATTCAAGGCACTAGGTCAGGTGGGCTTAGACAAATAAAACAGACCGATGGGTTGACCAAATTTCATTTCCAAATGGTGATTTGGATGAATGGGGTTGCAGCTGATGTTCTGTTCAGTGGAATGAACATAAACCTCTCACGATAGTGACTTTAGGGGTTCCTTGCTGGATGTTACCATTAGGATCACTTCTAATTGGAGGGTCTTAAAAATGACCTAACTCATTACCTGCCCTTTTTTTTTTTTTAAACCAGATACGGTGAGATCCAGGAAGGCTAACAAACTTATTTAAGACCACTAAATTTGTTCACTTACACACCAATCATCTTGTTTTAAATGGCCGTTTGGTGCATATAATGAAGATTTGGTCTTTCGACTTCCTTAGCTATTAAATGTATACATTTTGCACCCCTACTCCACCCACCTCACCCCTTCCCCCAAGACACACAGTCTCTACCTCTGTCCCTCTCTTTTTCCATTTCACTCTTGCAAGAGGAAGCCGCCTCAGGCTTCCTCCCCCGCCCCCACCATATATTTCCCACAAGTTGACTACCAATGAAAGTAAATATAACTCTTCTTCACAAACCTAAGATCCCCTTATCAAAACAGAGGTGCAAGTCAGACGCCCATCGAAGGCTGAACATCTAGACTCAAGATCGAACTCGTGAACTCCCCCAGAACATGTGTATGTCTTACGCTTTAGAGAAGATGTGTATTACTGATTATATTACGCTCTGGGACGAGGCAACACTTTGGAACCTGAAACTCGGAGCTCTCCACTGTCCCACCACCCCCGCTGTTGCTTACCAGCACTGCTGCTAGCTGCCGAGAAGCTGAGACAGGACTTCTTTGGGCTGGCGGTTGCTTGCGGGTCCTTGGTGCCTTGCATGGGGCGCAGTATCAGCTACAAAGTGACAACACAGACCGTGCGTCCAAACTTCCCGGTGGGTGGATCGGGCTAAAGAACATGAGACTCTTGGGAGTGGAAGCCCCTGCAAGAGAGTTGGGGGTCTCTCAAGAAAGCCATGCTGACTAAGCAATCACAACTTAGGTTCATGAAAAATATAGGTCCCAGTGGAATTCTTTGATAAAGTCAGGTTTTTGAATCCTACATACAGAAGCTGGCAAGAAAGTACATACATGGGCCGCGGCGGGGTCTGGGGATGCACGTTCCCTTAGAGCCAGTGGCTTCCAGGTGACACATGGCAGTGAAAGCCAAACATCATCTTTCCTACTTTGCTCTGCTCTTTTGTGTGTTTGAGTGAGCGTGCACTTGGGACAAGGGCCTGAGGGTGGAGCAGGGACGTGGCCGAGGCCTGTCCTTGGGGATCCCTTTCCAGAACAGGGGCAGCAAGCGAATGAAGAAGAGTGTCTTTCCTACTGAAATGGGAAGTAAGACCCCATGGCCTACAAAGGCAGAATCTCTCAAGCAGATGGGCTTCTCCGGACCCAGAGGGCTGAGGTTCCTGACGCACGAAACCGCCGACCAGTATCAGACAGTTGTGAGCGATCATAAAAGATGGAGGAGGTCCTGGGAGGTGAAGGTGGTGAGTGTCCACGGGGCAAGAAAGTGAATTCTGAAAATTACAGGTGGAGCATGGTGAGCCGGTTCCAGAAGAAACTATACTTCTATTGTTAAAAGTTTGTCCTCTTATTACAAGATGAAATTATCACTGGGACTCTCAGGCTCCCCGAGAAAAGCATCACTCTGGACCAGGCTTATGCTTTCTTTGACAATATTGTTAGACTGGTTGGTCAGGAAAATGCAGTAAGTTGGGACTTCAGCAAAACAACTTGGGCCAAGACAGAAAGTGATGTGTTCAACAGCAGTTAGGAGACGGAGTCGCTGGATGGGTGATAAGGGACAGCTGGACATTGGCCAAGGGAGCTGTTTCTAGAAGCAGTCTGCTGGGCTTGGCCCCCGGCCTTGTTTTACTTAACAATTTGGTGTTTGTTTGTTTCCAGGACGAAGTCATCGAGTGCAATTATCATCAAAGATGTTTACAAGGAATTTTCAAATCCGGTTAATGACTGAATCAGGGTCCTCAAAGATCTTGAAAAATCAAAATACTGAAATAGCTCCAAGGAGATTAAAAATTATGATAATAACATAAGCCTTTAATTAACTATAAATTCACTTTGACTAGGCACTGAGATTTGCCGCCAAAACTCGCTAATGGGATTCTCAACTATAGAAATAAAAGTATCTCATATTACAATCATGCTCAAACTGTTTCTGGAAGACACCACTCAGCCCAGGGTTCTGTGTTCTCAAGACACACTGATTTATCGTCATTAGATTGAGCAGAACAAGGTCCAAACTTGCCTTCTAAGGGTGGTTGCTAGAACCACAGGAGAGTGATCTGGGGTTTTCTGGTGGGCAGAGAGAGCCGGGGCCATGATAACTGCCTTCACACATTTGAGGGTGTGCCGGCCGTCCTGTGGAAGGTGGATCTGACTTGTTCGCAGGATCAGATGGAGGGCCACAGCCTGGAAACTATAGGGAAACAGATCTACATTCAGTGTGAGGAAAACTGATTTGACAGGCCTGGCCACAATGCTGCCCCAGGAGAGAGGCAGTCCCTGAATAGGACAGTCAGGGATTTAAGCTGGACGGTCCTGGGTGTGGGATGTTACAGGTAACTCAGAGCTTCCAGTGGGTTCTGGACTCGAGGAACCTGAGTCCCGCTCAAAGCTGAGAGAAATCCTCTTACTACAGATGTTTCTCGAAACCATTTATGTGCTGTGTTCAGAGGAGGGCAGGTTAGCATTTGGGCTTAACTAAGAATAATTAATAAAATCATCTCCGTTTTCTGTCTGTTCCTAACAGTATTTCCTCTCTACTCCAAGCTTTAACTTCCTTAACGTTTTTTTTTTTCTTATAAAACATATTACTAATGAATAAAATGAACTCGACTGATGCACCACTTGAAAAGTGGACTCCTGAGTTCCTCGGATGACAAACTTGGGATAAGAATTTGGGTGTTGAGAGACCAGAGGCCTTCCTTATCTGCTGGAGCTATATGTAACCCAGAAACCCAAGAGTTTTCTGGAGGGCTTTCTTCATGTTATTTTGTTGTGGTTTTCATATATGAAGATTTCCCTTAGAACTTTCTGCAGAAATCAGTCTGGTTTACCACGGTCCACACATCTATAAATCACTTACATTTTTTTCCGAGATACTTCCAGATTAAGGTGTTAGTGCTAACCTGATTGACAGGTAAATAATCAAATACTTTTGAATACTAGAAAAGGAATGTTTTCCGCAAAAAATACTCCAGCTCTCTCTCGGGTTCAGGCTGTGGGTATGTGGCATACGTCTTTTGCAGCTTAAAGGACATAAAACTGCCTGATGGTTCGGTGTTTGCATCACTTTTTTCCAGACTGCAGTGCTGTGAGTAGTCCCAGCCTCGATTTTGCAATTATTTCACACGTAGTAGAGATTACAGAATACACTTTCAACCTTCCTGCCCTTCCTCGTTCTCCCTGTTGTGTGGCAGCAAGTGGCTCTTGTGGGCTTCTCCTTTCTCCTTTCTTCTTTCCTGTTTTTTGTTTTGTTTGTTTGTTTGTTTTTTAAGTTTCCTTCCTTAGCTTCACTAGCTTGAGAATTCATTTCAATGCATCATCTGGTGTTCTGGGCTGAGCTAAGACTTCTGGGGTGATGTTGGTCATTTCCTGCTAGGTCACCCGCCCTTCATTTCCCCCTTTCTTTTGTGAATCCCGCATAAGAATGACCGTTTCATGGTGTAAGCCCCAGCAGAGCCCAGAACATCTGGTGGAGCCTCACCTGCCACGTGAGGAACCAGCAACACTCTGTCCCCTGAGAAGTGACAAGACAACACCATCCCTCCTACCTGGAGCACGCTCTTATCATCCGAAATTCCCGAAAAAATGTTGAGGAATTGAGAAATGAGTAAAAGAACTAAATAAAAATGAACTGTCCTTTACCTTAAGGACTGAAAAAGAATTTTAAAATGCACGTAACTTTGTTTTCCTGGCCACCTCCTTTAGGGGTCTGGTATGTGTCAGTAACGTCTCCTCTGCAGAGTCTGGGGCTGTCTGTCTGGTCCACTTGAAGGGAGAGATGTTTCCTTTGGAATAGCACAATCCCAGTGTGGGAATAACCTAACTGTAACCTGGAGTTTTAGTCCCTGTGGAGTCATTTTAGGCCTGCCCCCTAATATCTGCAAAAGTACAGAGGCTCACGTGTTGTTTATTTAAATATTTAGAAGCTGTAAGTCAAGCTAACGAACTGTTAAACACTTTTTTAAAAAGATTTTATTTATTTATTTGACAGAGAGAGCAGGAAAGCACAAGCAGGGGGAGCGGCAGAGGGAGAGGGAGAAGCAGGCTCCCCGTTGAGCAGGGAGCCCAATGCGGGGCTCCATCCCAGGACCCCGAGATCATAACCTGAGCCGAAGGCAGACGCTTAACCAACTGAGCCCCACCCAGGCGCCCTGAACTGTTCAACATTTTATACTTGATCTTGTCTAATATACCTTCAGAAAAGCTGAGAAGGCCAGAGTTACTAGAGAATTCTCGGGCTTCTCCGAGTCCTATGCTGGGATGGTGGCCCAGGATGGCCGTGACCTGCCTGCTCCCTTATCCTCCCACTCCCGGCCCTGAGGAGGCGTGGAGACGCGCACCTGCATGTCCTGGCCCCCTTCCCGGCCCCCCAGCAGCAAGTCCTCAGCCCAGGGACACACGTACTTTAGGTGATGGCCTGGTTTGTCTTCAGAAAGAGAAGCCCCAAGAAGTGTCTGTCCAGGCACTGGAAGCACGCCTGGATTCTGTTTGGCCGGAGGGTTCCAGAATCCCGGCATCCAGAATGTGGTCCAGAAGGGAGGCCGGGTGCCAGGTCGCTCTGACTCCTCACCCCTTCGGGGAGGTATGTGGCTGGAAGAGGCCAGGACAGGGCCCTCTGAGGTAGTATCACCCGGAGTGTGTCCCACAGAACAACAGACGGCTAGCAGACAGCCCTGGTCCACAGTAAGATAAGAAGGCTGTGCCGAATCGAGATCGAAGCACCTGCTTCTCCATCGAGGAAGTCTCGCCTCAGAGATGGATGATGTCCGCAGAATGAGCAGTGTGCTTCGTTGGTTTACCATCAGACCTGAGAGCTTTCTCTTGCCCGTGACCGACACTTGGAGTAGCAAAGGTCCGCTGGGTCTCACCCCAGAACTGCTCAGCGATCTTGGCTTCCACGGGTCCCGCAGGTCCTTTTTGGGGTTCTTAACCATGTTACAGGATCTCTTCTGTATTTTCATCTGGATGCCTTGCACATTCCCTTCTTTGCCTGGAAAAACTCTGAAGAGGTAGAGTTCTTGCTGCCCTTCCTGAGTCTTCCCTGGGGAGACTGGGTCATTTGCTCACTGCTCATCAGAGCCCAAGGCAGCATCAGTCTCTGTTCACCCTGAGCCTCGCCCTAGAGCCAGGGCGGAGGGAGCCTGGAAACCTGCATTTCTGACAGGCTCCCGGGTAATCCGTGTGCATGCAGAAGGCTCAGAGCCCTGGCCTTGTGGGCTCTCCGGAGCAGGGCACGCCATCAGGGGCTGGAGAGCCCCAGTCGGGGTCGTGTGGCTTACTTACAGCTCCCGCCCCTTATTTTGCTTAGAAAATCTCACCTATTTGCTATCTTTGGAGGGGTGACACGCTCAAATGAGACACAGTGGTCAAACAGCTAGGCTCCCAGTGCTGGAAACGTGCCTTCAGTTCGGTTCTCAGAGCGGTAGCATCATGTTGGCTTAGAGGCTGTGCTGAACTTGGGGCTTTGAGAAGGTCGTGATTTGAGTTCCCCATCCCCTCCCCCCACCCACTGTCTCCCTAATTCCCTCCTCCACCCTCCCCTTTCCCCTCCTCAGCTCCCCTCACCAGCTGGAGTCCGCCAGCTGACTTTGGACTCGAGACTAGCAATGAGTGAAAGAAGGAAAGAGAAACTGAGCAGCAAGCCTTTGCCTTTAGCCCCCGCCCTCCCTCCCCACCCTGGGCAGAGGGCTCATTAGGTCGTGGCAGAGCCAAGGGGGACTTTGAATAATGGACAAAAGGAGGCGCCTGGTGGTATGTGGGCTTTTTCTCCAGGGCTGGATGTCTGCTACTTCCCGGCAACAGTGCAGAGGTCGGCGGTGCCCCCAGCCCGGGCTCCGGGGGAATTTGGAAGTGCCTCTCCTGGGCACACTTGTTGACCCTTAGGCTCCATGGATCCCTGTGTGTTTGTCACAGAAACAAGCAGGGCAGTGCGGGCCCCTGATGGCCCCCTCTTGAAGGGCTTGTTAATACAGTGAATAATCACAGAGGATGATGAGGACTTAGGGCTCCAGCGTTTTATTTTGTTTTCAAAGCTCCTGAGCCTCACTGGAAATCTCCATTCCACCACACTTCATGAGGTTTTTCAAACCTGTAATTTGGCTCTTGGGATTAAGTGCTTTGTCTGTGCTCATAAAATGCTATAAAGCTCCTGGCCTCTATAGATGCATTTAAACTCAAAGAGTCAGTTGGTTCCAACATGCTGGAAGTTTCTTTCCAAATTTTTTAATTGCGATGCAGTGTAAAATTTAAAAGGGTTTTTGGGGGTAATTAAATGTATGCAATTAATGTAGTGTATAATGGCTCTTCCTGTTAATTTTCACAGCCCAAATACTGTTTCTCTTCCATATCCTTTCCAGCCCCATGGGCCTCTTTTACTATTACTCATACACCAAGGACATGCCCTCCACAGGACCTTTGCACTTGCCATTCCCACTGCTTGGATCTATCTTCCCGTAGAATCCACAGACCTTCCTCCAAGCCTCCGCCCAAGTTCCCATCATATCTGAGAAGTCTCCCCTCACCTGCCTGTGGACATTGACATATGCACACTTGCCATCACTCCCCTTACCCTGCTTTTTAATTTTTTACACATCTCACACTTGAAAACAGTACTTTTTTTCTTAAACATCATATTGTCTGCCTTCCACCACAAAGCTGTGAGCACCATGAACTTGGAAACTTTTATTCTTTGCCACACTCCCAGGGCCAAGACTGGCCCGACACATCGTAGGTATTCTGTACATATTGTTGAATGAATGAGGACTGGTTTTCTCCCTAATCCAATGGCTAGAAAACTCTGTGTGTGTGTGTATGAATTCAGGGTATGAAGAATACTTTTTAAGCAGGTCAAGACTTTTCTACCCACCCATCCATCTCTCTAGCCATCCTTAAAATAGACTTCAAAGTTCTAAAGTGAGGGGACTACACCTGCCTCAGCTATAAATGGGGGAAAGTAAGGAGGAATCCCAAAGCAACATGGAAGCATTGACGTTCAGATAACGAAAAAAAAAACTAAAATTATCCATAATGCCTTTTAAAAAAAACAAAGGCAACTTTTATTAAAATTTTTATAGAGTTTCTCTCTTCTTAACGGTATTTTTTCTAACAGAGAACATACCGAACGCACTGCAATGCCAATTTACATTGTGGATCTTATTTTCCCTGTATGGATACACCGCAATCACCTCATTGTCATTGTTTGACATTTAGGGGTTTCCCCAACTTTTTTTTTTCACTGACAAATAATAAACATCCTTGTGTAAAGTTCTTTGTTCCTATTTTGGATTCTTCTTTTTCAAATATAATCTCTAAAATGAAGGAATTGAGTTAAACAGATGAACTTCAGGATGATTTTGACTCAATTTAAAAGCATATACCACTGGAGGGGCGCCTGGGTGGCTCAGTCGTTAAGCGTCTGCCTTCAGCTCAGGTCATGATCCCAGCGTCCTGGGATCGAGCCCCGCATCAGGCTCCCTGCTCGGCAGGAAGCCTGCTTCTCCCTCTCCCACTCCCCCGCTTGTGTTCCCTCTCTCGCTGTGTCTCTCTCTGTCATATAAATAAATAAAATCTTAAAAAAAAAAAAAAAAGCATATACCACTGGAATTTTGCCTGGGATTTTGTTAAAACCTTAAATTGAAAAGAATCTGTATTCTCTAAAATTCAGTTTTCCCACGTAATAATGGGGCATATGTTTTATATCTGAGCTTTTTTTTTTAAGATGTTATTTTTAGGTAATCTCTACACCCAACTGGGTCTTGAACTCACAACCCCGACATCAAGAGTCGCACACTTTACCGACTGAGCCAGCCAGATGCCCCTATATGTGAGCTTTCTAACTTAGTATTTCTCTTCTTGCATTTCTCTCCTTGTCCATTCTTAGGTATGAAAATTTGTCCCCACGTTTTTTTCCCAATTAGCTATTGTTTTTAATAGGAAAGGTGCTGGGTTTTTGTGTTTGCTCATATTTCGTGTGCAGTTAACCTCCTGAATGTTCTTGATGGTCCTTATCGAACACACTCCTGTCATCTGCCAGTAATAATAATTTTGTCTTCTTTCTAATAGAGAGAGATTTTGTTTCTGTCTCATTACATTGGATAGATTTCTTGAAATAGTGTTAGATAATTCTACTCGTAGCCGTAACCCTTCTTTTGTACCTGGTTTTAATGAAAATGTGTTCAGTCCGTATAATTCATGTAAGATGGGTAATATTTGGACATGTGAATGAAGTGCCCATCTTTCTATTCTAAATTTCTAAGAATGCTATCTCAGAAGATTGTTATGTTAGTTACTTGCTTAACTTCTTGCTACCTGAAGAGCTTGCCATGCGGTATGATACATTTCTTCGTCACCCTAGAATGTGCCAGTCAAGTTATTAGATATGTTACTGGATCAGTTTGTTCTGTTTATAATTTCCATATTTTTATTACTGAGATTTATATCTTTGTTTCTTTTTTGTGCCACTTTGGTATCCAAGTTATGCCAGACTTTTTTTTTTTAAATATTCAAAGTTATTTCTATTATTTCTGCTTCCACAGTACCTTCCATAGCATAGTAATCTGGTCCTTGAATATTTGAAATAATAGTCCCATAAAACTTTTTGGGTCTAGAGTCTTCTGAGGATAAAATCCTTGAATAACTTTTAAAAGTTCTTCTTATGGCTTGGGGCATATATGGATTTTCAACTTTCCAAGTTAATTCGAGTTATTTTTATTTTTTTCTAGAAAGCCACCCATTTCTTAGAGATTTTCAGTATCGTGTTATCAGGATGTGGTTACTTCAACGCTTTTATAAGTGCCCTCTGTGTTTTTAGTTGTATCACCTTTATTTTATTTGATTTTCTGTCATTCGTATTTTCCCCCAGCTGCCTGGGCATGTCCATGGTTTCTCTTTTTATTTTAATTTTTTCCCCAAAAATGCATTTCTGGAATTAGTTATTAATTCTATTGTGTTGCATTTTAATTTGTGTCTTTTTTTAAATTTTTTAAATTTTTTTTAAGATTTCATGTATTTATTTGAGGAAGAGTGAGCGAGAGAGAGAGAGAGAGAGGAGAGAGAGAGAGAGAGTAGGGGGAGGGGCAGAGACAGAGGGAGAAGCAGACATCCCACTGAGTGGAGAGCCAGAGGACCTGGGACTCGATCCCAGAACCCTGAGATCATGACCTGAGCCAAAGGCAGATGCTTAACCGACTGAACCACCCAGGCACCCCTAAATTTTTTTTCTTTATCATGCTATTCTTGGACTGATTTTTGCTTTCTTCTCATATGACTTCTGAAATGAGATGTTCCTTTTATTTTCTTTTTTTTAATAACAAATACATTTAAAGACGTCAGCATTTACTTGAATTCACCTTGGGCGCCTGGGTGGCTCAGTTGGTTAAGCGACTGCCTTTGGCTCAGATCATGATCCCAGAATCCCGGGATCAAGTCCCGCATCGGGCTCCCTGCTTGGCGGGGAGTCTGCTTCTCCCTCTGACCCTACCCCTTCTTGTGCTCTCTCTCTCAAATAAATAAATAAAATCTTTAAAAAAAAAAAAAAGAGTTTGAATTCACCTTGACTCTGTCTCATAAGTTTTGACAGTCTTTTGATCTTTCAGAATCAAATATTTGGTATTTCATCAACAAATACGTTTGACCTGCTGCTATCAGTCAGGCACCGTTCTGGGTTCTGGACGTGACCAGACTCCAAACTCCAAACTCCTGGACCTCGTGGAGCTCTCCTCCCAGTAATAACCCAGCCCCCGATCCTAATACTAGCCAGCCAGTATTTGGTTAACGGCCAGGTCTCCTGTGCCCGGCACTATTCTAACAGCACGTTTTAACTCCTTTAATCCACTCAGTGATGTAATGAGATGGATCGTATTAGCCTCACCTTACAGATGAAGCACCCAAACCACAGAGAGTTTCAGGCCTTTGTCCCTGGTCACGTTGCCAGTAAGAGAGAGCCGGCCAGCGTCTTCCTAAGTGCTCTAACGAGGACGCTGTGACTTGCGCCCCTGGGCGTGGGATTTTGTATGTTTGTTAGTACATCTAAGCTTGTGTTATTTCATAGTTTTATATATCATAGAGATTTTGGTGTGCAGTCTCTGCTTTTAATGAGGTTATTTTCGTGGCATGCTTATACTTTCGTTTCCTTAAACGTTCTGTGGGCAAGTGAAAGTAAACCAAGAGTCCGAGGCAATATTCATTCATTCTGCCTTTCTGATGATGTTATTCCAGATCTGTCTCTACTTATTTCTTTGTCTACTTATTCTATGATATACGGGTACACTGGTGTGTTAAGTCTCATATGGTTATGTTTCTAGCTATATTCCTCATAATTTTAACAGGTTTTGATTTATGTATTTTGATGCTCTGTTATCTGGTAGAGAAAAGTGTTGCTTTCTTTAAGGATTATACTTTTATCAAGAAAAAACAACTCGCTTTCCTCCATTTAAATCTTTCTGTCCTAAAGTCTAATTTTTTTAATGTCAAGATTACCATCACTAACAGCCTATCCATTTATTTTTTAACAGTTCTCTATAATGTTGTTTCCAGTGACCCCCTCGTAAGGTTTATGGTTCCGTTTATAATCATCTGAGGGATTTTGCCTATAGTGGGTCCATTGGAGACATTTATTTTGAATGTGAGTTTTTGTGTGCTTTTTCCATTCTTTATTTGTGTGTGTGTGTGTTGCCATGTTGTCCTTATTTTTACCATGGCCAATTTGAAAGTAAATATAATGTCTTAAATATTAGTACATTTGCCAATATGTTTATTAAATACATACATACATACAAGTAAATGTATGATTTCTAATTACCAAAAAATTGATACCAAAAGTAAACCACATGCACATTGTTTTGCAGGACAAGTAATTTATCATCTTAAAGATTGTTTTCCTCCTCTTTCTTCTCTTGCCGTTATCAATTTAATTAGGACTTACAGACGCCATTATTATTAAACAATTATTAATTTTGCCATGTAAGTCACCTGCGTATTGTTGCATATTTTTACTTTTATAACACCTTTTTCACCGATCTCCTACTTTGCTCTTTGTGTCCAGCTGATTTTGGTGCTTTGTCCTCTCATGCAATGGCTTTTCCTGTCTCAGGATTTTATTTTATTTTATTTCTTTTTTGCATCTTTTTGTCAACAGCAAACACTTAAAAAAAAAATCTGTCTTTCTGCATTAATAACAATTTAAATGAGTCAAATATTTGCAGGAGAAAATTTTATTTTCTCTTAACCCATGTTCTGCAGAAACTAGTTCTGTGGGATACTGACATGTGCAGGTGCCCGGTGAAAAGGTAGAATAAATAAAATACATCCTTTCTTGTCCTAAGACTCACCCATGCCTTTGTGTGCTGAGACTCTTGTGACCCTTCCATAGGGCAGTGTGTGGGCACGGCCCTGACATCTGGGAACCCTCTTTGCGGTTAGGACATAGCACAACTGTGTTATCTTGTGCTCTCTTCTATGGAAGGATATTTCTGTATTTTGTCTTTTTTTTTTTTAACTTCCTAATGATACCAAATATAGCTAGGTCTTTTTATTAAGTTCAGGTGTGGCTTGTGCTAAGAACACTTTGTTTGCTACAATTAGATTTATCCCTACTTTCAGTATTCTACCGTTTTTCTTCTGGGACATCTCTGTGTTCACACGACGCACCTTGATTTGATTTGGTTTGGTTTCTCCGGTTTCCATTGGGCTCCCTGCTGCCCCCACTGCAGATCGCGCTCTGTGGGAGCATGTTTTCAGGGCCCCCTGTTCTCCTCAGCCTTCCACCTGCTTGTTTCTACACTTGATTGGGTTTTTTTGTTGTTTTGTTTTTGTTTTTGTTTTTGTTTTCATGAGGCAGCGTGGCTTCTTTTATCCTGTTTGGGAACAGCAAGTAGATATTTCTAGGGTTTTTTTTTTCTTGATTGTTTTGTAATTCATTATTTAGAGACTCTGTTTTACTCAGACTTCAACAACCTTTGCCCTTTTCCTCAGCAAGAGAATATTCATAGACCTCATGTGATGGCAGATGTTTCTGGAAACGGTCTGTAGGTAAGGTGTGCTGTCAGCGCCCTGCGGTGGTGGTGGATTTCCCATCTCAACCCACAGATCTTGTAGTTTTGGGTTTATTATTTTGTTTTTTTCTGGTTTATTTTTCATTATTTCTAGATTTTTTTCAATCGGAATACATTCGTGTTAAAAAAAAAAAAAAAACCCACAAGTTGTAAAACCTCCTCCTCTTCTTTGTCTCCCAATCCTCAGCATCCTCTACAAGTAACAACTGTTGTTAATTTCTGTATCTTTCTGGAATTCCTTTATGGGGACACAAGCAAACGCAAATACAAGTTCTCATTCTCCTGCATGCTCTCTGCATCTAACCATATAGACAGAGACGTGCGCTTGGCTCAGCACAAACCAGTTCCGTGCTCGGCAGGCACTCACCTCTGCAGGGCTGAGGGGGGACATTCCTTCCGCTCATCCAGCTTCATTCTTCTGTCCTGGGGCAGCGTGTCGTGGTGTGGCCCCCCGCACACGGCTCTGGGGTCAGACATGGCCCCCTCCACACCGTGTGCTGCTGACCACCCCCACTTCTCTGACTGTAGCGTGCCCTGGGACAGAAAAGACGGTGTTCGCTTACACACTTGCGTGGCATTTTCGTCTTGCCACCAGTTTGGCATCCAGGTGTGTCATCAGTGGTTCCTCTCCAATTGCCTGTGGACCAGTGTGGGTGCTGTCAAGCTCTTGGGGTGAGTGCACTACTGTAACGGGACCTGGGACCACACCTCCCTCGGTAACAGATGGGGGGTGCGATGGTCCTTCCCCGCAGAGTTTGAGGACCACGGGCGAAGACACTTGGAGATACAGTGTCTGACGAACATAAAAGAGAGACGTTGATGAGGGCGGGAAGAACCACTGGGTGACATGAAAGGACTTGTGGTTTTTATGGGAGAGGGTATTTGCCTAATTTTGTGGCCAGTGCAGTCCCGGTACCCAGAGCCAACGGAATGCAGTAAAATCAATCAACATCTTTTTCTGCCTTTTCAAACAAGTCTGCCTCCCGGTTCAGATGTATCCAGGGGGCCACATGACTTGATTCAAGACCACACCACGTTCGTCAGTAACAGTCAGCCGTGGCCTGTGTTCTCAGTGCTGTTCTGAATGCAACAGTGGAAACAGGTATTCTCTGTCACGTCCATGCGGCTCCCATGTTCTTCCAGATGGCTCCGTTTGTTTCTTCATAGTTTTTGCCATCTGAAGCTAGACTTTTATTAATAGTAATGTCTCCCATGCAGTTGTGCCCAATGGAAAGTGAGGAAAATGGCGCACTACCCTCTTTCAGCAAGAAGCTCCACTCATCTGAATAATGTGATTTATATCCAAAGCCAACTTCCAACTTTTTCAAAGAACTCCATACTAAATGTGGCAAACTTTGGATCCTCATGAACAAGAGTTAAATCCATGTGCTCATGCTCTCCATGGAGGCTGAAAAGCCATATGGGGGGAAATACGGAAAAGTAAATGGACATCGAAATAGATTTGGTTGAAAAAATACTTTTAGGCGGAAAGAAACAGAATAATTGAAGATGTGAGCCCACATTCACCGCAAGCTTTATTTAGCAAAAAAGTGATTTGACTTCTGATGTCTAAAGTTTGACAGATCACTTGGTGAGTCGTGTACAAGGGGAAACATCCATAGCTTGAGCATCAAGTTGACTCCATCACTGCAATTTGTATGGAGCCAAAACCATGTTAACACCATTCCCAACCTCTGCCAATTAAATTAAATATGCTATTGAAATGCCGCAGTTCATGATTCTGCTTTCTTGCCAAAAGTAGTGCATTTTGGACTTCATAGGCCAATGAGAGGTTTTAAAAGTTAGAACTGGAATATATTTTGGAGGCATTAAAGAAGGCAAAAATTCTATAAATGATGGCTGTGCAGTAGGCCCATCAATGCTTCTTCTTTACCAATTTGTTTGGCATAACCCATGTCTTGCCGTAGCAAGAAGCAGTTGGGTTGCAGCAAATCTTGGGCATCCTTTGAACAGTTTTTATGGGCCTTCTGGACACTTCAGATAAGACGCAGTGCAAGAGCTATTTTTTTTTAAATATGTATAAAGAAAATACAGCGTTCTCTGTCACATGCTTGGAATTCGAGCCTGTGGTGCGAATACCTTAGAAGAGCTGTCATATATTGATTACTTCAGTTGTCTCCGTTTACTTATAAAATAAATGAAGTCAGCTCTTGGCTCTTCTAACTCCCTAATGACCACTTCCTTCGTTCACCTCCTCTTTCCAAGCATTACCTTAGGACGACCTGGTGGGGCCAGTTTAACGACAACATCTGAAGGAAAAAGAATTCCTGATCCTTGCCTCTCGCCAGCAAAACAAACAAACAAAACGGAGTCTCTGTGCAGTAGGCATATAGATGTCCTTGGCCCTGGACCATAAGCTTCCCTGCAAAGTACCGCAAGAAAAATTATCTGTATGAGAGCTGGATCGGGACCATCTTTTTAGTGCATGTGGGTGGGTGAACAGCCTCACGCCACCCACAGTGAAATACAAGAAAACTGACATGATTGCATCACGTTATGGGTTCCTGTCGTTCAGCCCAGCACCATTTCCTGAGCACCTGCTGTGTGGAGGTCACAAGGAACGCTTGTGGGCGCCCAGATGAAGGAGCCATAGTCCCTCTTCTCTGGAAACAGGCTAGGAAGGCTAACAGCCTTGCTCCTGCATGATAAACCCATCAAGAATGCAGAGCAGAAGGTATCCTTAGGGGAGTTTCAGTAGTCAGGAGAGTTGGAACACGCTTTCCATCCGGCTCTTTCCTTCCTTCCCTCTTTTCTTTGTAAATTTCTGTCCCGTTGTATGTTTCTTCTCCTCGGCTCCTCTACTCATATGCGTGCCTGGAGCAGCAGTGGTTCTGAGAGGCCGTGATCTGGAACGATCATTGGCTCTGCCAGGAATAGTCAACAGCCTCCACTTCAATAAAATGTGAACATTGACAACCCCCCGCCCGGTCACAGGCAAGCCCAGTGGAAGTAAGGAACGTCAGCTGCACAGCTGGCCGAGTCCAGCCACCACGTAGCAGCTTTTAAGGATGTTGTAAAATTCCTTCCATAAATAATGTTAAGGGGGAAAAAAATAAAAGGTGAACTTCTCAGAATGTCAGGTTTCTTTACCAGCCTTCCAAGCGGTAAGGCAAGGATGCAGTTCTTCCCTGAGAGATGGCATTTTAGACTTAGATTATATTGTGTATGGAAACATCAGAGGGAAGAAAAACCCAAACCTCTGTTAGGAAAAAAAAAAATCTTTTTATATAGCCATAAAAGGAAAATGGCTAACGCCCACACCACTCTCAGCTGAGATGAAGAGAGTGTGTCTGCCGGCAGCTTTCCAATATGAAGAAATAAAAATCCCAGTCCTTCTGCCCGTGGTTTCATGGCCCCGTGGCCTTGCCTAGGAAATCAAGGAAGACTTGTAAAACACTGCATTCACAGAGCTCAAAGTTTCACTTTACCACCCTTGCCACATACAGACGCATCGGCTCAAATCGGAACAAGATGTGATCTTACTGAGAAAGAATCCTTACAATATCACGTTACCTCCCCCTGGAAATTCCCCCGAGCACGTATAAAATCCCAAAGACCTAAAGTAGAACACCGAAGAAAGGCTCTCAGGCTCAAAAGCAAGCTGCATTGACTTTCCTTGTATCATATTATATACACATATTACAATTATGTCAGCGATTAAAAGCATTGTCATGCTGCATTATGAACTGTTCTTATGTTTGGGATTAGATAACTCTCCTCCATACCCCCACGGGTTCTTTTTATGTCCTAAGGGCAAATCCTTTCTCTTGGGTCAGGAATGTAATAAGGTAGGTTTTCCTCTCTCTGGGATATTGTGTCTGTCTCACTGTGTTTAAATTGATGCAGAAAGCTCTTCAGAGCAAAATACAGTATTTTCTTTGTATATGAGCCAGCAGTTGACTAACCCACAGGGAATTCTCTGTGTTGAGCATTTTAAAGGTACAAGTTGGGTATGTTTGAGCTGCTGAAGCTCAGTGAAAGCCACTGGGAGAGTGGATTGGCCACGGCTCTGAGAAGAGATGCCTTCTCTCTCACGTGGTCTTGGGGAAAAAAAACCACTATTCTAACCAATAATTTTTTAATGATAAATTAAGTCAGGAAAATTACCCAGCTCATTTTAATAATAATGGTTCAAGACAGGAATAAAGAGGAATTACAGTTTGTGTAAATGTAGGTTACATATAATTTAAAGGCATTTAGCTACCAAAAAAATGAGTTCCCTAAAAATAGCAGTTTTCTCCCCATCAGATGTATGAATTATTAACACATCCCTCCTGGGAGTTGAACCACAGTCCCTGGTATCCAAAACCAGCAAATTTGCCATTTGAAGTAAAGGGCAATTTCTCTTTGATTTTCTCTCTCCTTCCAGACCACCAGTTGCCAGAGGTCAAGGCCATTTCCAACCAAGGATAACTTATTTAACCCTCGTAATGTTGGTTATTGGTTTTCATAGTACCCCTGAGTCTAGGATCTTGGAATTCGTACAGAATCTAAGCAGTATAGTGTGTGTGTATGTGTGTGTGCACAATGCGTATGTTTCCTTCCTTCCCTCCCTCCTTCTTTCCTTCCTTCCTTCCTTCCTTCCTTCCTTCCTTCCTTCCTTCCCTCCTTCCTTACCTTCGTGTTCAGTCTCATGCGTTCAGATTAAATAAAAATCATGCTATAGCTACAATGAAGCATACATCTCCACCCTCTCTCGACAGTGCACTTTTTATAGCATTTAATTTAAAAAAAAACCTCCCCTTCTGGTGAACTCTTTGGCTATTTCTGACAGATGACTCTTTCTTGACCTTGAGTTTAGCGCTGTTTCCCCTCAGTCCCATCAATGTGCGGGTGAAAAGTTTTGCACTGGATTCTGTTCTGATCTCTTCCACAAACTTGTGGTGCACTAGTAGGTAAGTTTCTGAACCTCTCTGAGCATCAGGAACATCCTCCTGTAGGAGATAAAGGATAAGAGAGGAGTAACCACATGGGAAGACATGGGTCAAGCAGGCCCAGCACAGAAGTGGGCATTAGCAAGGGAGCAGTGCACACAGCCTGCCTGCCCCATCCCTAGAAACAGAGGGCAGGAGAAGACAAAGCAAGAATGATCATAATGCTGGTCCTCACCTTCCCATGGCCTTGTACAGTGGATTTATATCGGTTCATAGGAAGGACCTCCAAGACGATAGCCTGGAGCCCCAGCGCCCTACGTGACTCTTAAAACATTCTGGTGATACTCATTGTTGTGCTTGAGTTACCTGAAAAATGAAATGCATAGAAGTCACTTTGCAGGTAATTTAGATAAGATGACAAATAGTATGCTTTTACTTTAAATACCCAGGTGACAAAATGTGGACCAAACATTGAGATTCAATTAGCTTCATTCAGTCTCTGGGTTTTTCTGGCAAATGCATTCACTATTTTCTCCCTACAGAGTGTTAAAATTCATAACCTTTTAACCCATTTCTGCACTCTTATAATCACACTGTATTCATATTCTGTTCCTATGCAATGTGGAGACAATTATGAAAGCCACCTATATGTTGAAGGCATACGCTTGAAGTCTCAAATGAAACTTTTTAAAAGTTGCATGATTACACAATATATACTGGCCATGTTCTCCTAGGAAAATGTGCTTAGGAAAATATGTTTTATAGAATCAAGCCCCCAAATTAAAAGCATATTTTTAGGAATAAATTAGCTCTTCTTGAGAAGTGAAATTTTTACTTTGCTAGGGAGGTAAAAGGCAAAACAAAAACAAAAAAATAAAAATGCAGGAATGGCTCAAATTCAAGGAAAGTCACCTCCCCCAAGAGTGATTTCTCCATGGAAAGGATGGTGCTCAGCACTAGGTGGGCTGGCTTCCCCCTTCTCTTTTGGAAGGGCCACAGATCATTTCACACACACACACACACACAAACACACACACGTGCGTTTTTTTAGTTGCAAGTTTAAATCTGTTTTCCTTATTTATGTCTCTGGTTGAAACAATGTATGAGCAACCTTACTTCCTCGTTGCTATCTTTTCCAACACTTTCGTCATGGTACGGGCAAGATTTCCATGACCTTAATGAGATTTGCACAAGCAGATTAAAGATGAAATCTGCCCTTCGGTCTTCTATTACTTAACAGCGGGGCATTAGGAAGAAATCTCTGGATAAACTCTTGACAAAAACAATAGCCAGGGGCAGAATTCCAGTGTATAGCCTGATCACAAGGGTAACTTGGCCTTTTTTCTCTCCATCTGAAGCATTATTGAATTATTTTCAAGAGAAACCTATCGTAAAACCTAAAATTATGTGCTTTCCACGGCCAGTGGAACGAACATTCATCGGAAGGCTTAGCACTTAGACGCCAGAACTCTCACCCCAGACCTGTATCTACATGCCGATGGTGGGCAAAAATAAATTTTAGAATCCCTTTTCACTGATAATGTATGGGAACCAACTCAGATAACTGAATTATGTCACTACTAGCTCAAAACCTCAAACTACAGTCACAGTAAAAAAGGGGGCTCTGTTTGGTGGACCCTGAAGGCATATGAGAGGCTGAGGTTTATCAGATTGCTGAGAGTAGAGGAATCACAGGAAATTGCTTCTGTTTCCTGGGGCTTCTGGTTCTCAAAGCACAAACCGACAGCGGCGGACGGGGGGTAATGCTGAGACCTGGGCCCACATCAATGCTCAGTGTGGTATTTCCAATAACAAATGCCCCCAACAAATATTTATTGAGCATTTACTATATGCTGGGCACTGTTTCAGGCACTTGGAATACATCAGTGAGCGAAATCAATAAAAATCTCTGCCTGTGCGGAATTTACATTCTCATGGGGAGGCAGGCAATAAATCAGGAACGGTCTGTACATAGAGGAGAGTGTGTTCAAGGTGATGAGGGCCATGGGGAAAACGGAGCGGCAGGGCCAGGGGGTGGAGAGTTCAGGGGTGAGGAGGTTGTACTATGAATGGGGTGATCAGTCTCATTAAGGAGGTGACACTGGAAGGAGGACTTGAAGGAGGTCCAATGATCTTGGCGTAGTGACCCCATCCCAGAGGACAGTCAGGCGTCTCCTCCTGCATGTCCAGGTTGCTCAGCCTCTGGGGTGGCCTTTGCCTTCACGGCGTTGGCTCTGCAGGGACCAGGTGGCGGGTGTCCCCACCCGCACCCTGCCACGCCTGGTCTCCGTGGTCCTTGGGTGCCCCCCGCTTCCATCCCATCTTGCTGGGCACTCGGGTGTTGGTGACCGGACCACAAGATGTGGGGAGCCGTCTTTGCTTCCAGCCCTGCAGGTCCCGGGGTTCTTCCAGATACACCCCTGCGCCCCACTCCCGGCCACTGCGTGCCGTCTGCTCTGTCTCTCCTCCGCTTCCTCGTTTCCCTCCCTGTCTCTCAAACACCAGTTTCCCATCATCATCCCCAGCGGCTCCCCTTCCTCCTCCATGCAGTCTCCATAGCTTGGGCTTTTCAAATTGGGCTTTGCAAAGTCCTTAAAGTTCTGCGTGTGGGGCTCACCAAAGATAATACGGGGGTAGGGAAGGGGACGGCCCTCCTCCTTCAGCTACAACCTCTCCTAGATCCCTAATTCTTCAGATGTGTCTTCTCTGTTGTTTCTCCTTATGGAGATGTCCTGGGGGCACTTCCAAAATGCCGTGTCCCAAACAGACACCCAATCTCACAAATTCCCTCTGAATCTTTCAAGCCAGAAACTTCCGTATCACCTATTACTCCTCTCTCTGATTCACCATCCACAAACTATCCCAAATTGTCTCTCCATCTAGCCCTTTCTCTCCATCGTCTTCTTGGTTGCCGGGGGCATAATGTAGGTTCCTTCGAGCATTCAGCACCCCTCGTGGTTTCGCTGCAGCCAAGGTACTAGGGCAGGGCGCCCTCCCTGCTCCCTCGTTCACCCCTGCTGTAGTATGTAAGTGTGCACACGCACCCTCACCCTCACCCCACACTGGGTGGCATTTGCCCACACATCATGTTCTTCCTTGACCCTGGACCTCTGTAGCTCTAGTCCCTCCTCTAGGATACACTGTTCTCTGGGTCAGGTTCCCTCTCTTTATTCTGGATTCAACTCATGTACCTGCTTGTGAAGCCTTCCCTGACTTCACTCTGTCCCCTATCCCATTTTCTTTAAACTACTTGTTTCCCATTCACCCAATTTAAAATAGCATCTTCGAGGCGCCTGGGTGGTTCAGTGGGTTAAATGTCTGCCTTTAGCTCAGGTCGTGACCTCAGGGTCCTGGGATCGAGCCCCACGTTGGGCTCCCTGCTCAGCGGGGAGTCTGCTTCTCCCTCTCCCTCTGCTGCTCCCTGCTCGTGTGCTCTCTGTCTCTCTAATGAATAAATAAAAAATCTTTAAAAAAATAAGTAAATAAAATGGTAAAATATCATCTCAGACACAGTGCCCCTGCCTTACTCACATTCCTTTTGCCCCCAAAATACAAATGAATGAATTCCTATATCCTGATGTCTGGGCCAATGGTTTTTTGTTTGTTTGTTTGTTTTCTATAAACTCTATGCCTTGATACTAACTTGGTAAAGAAAATTGTCATCTACACGTGGACTAATTCGTGTGTGCCCATGTTGTATAGGATATTTTATTCTGATATTCTTACATGTGCCGGCAATCAGGGATGAAGGTGTTTTGAAGGGGGACTTCAACTTGAGTTCGTTGAAAAGCAGCAGAATAGTTCCACACGTTGAAAAGCTTGCTAAAATGGGGATGTCCTGGGGCTTCTTCTCTGTCCTGTTTTGGGGAGATAAAGCCAGGAAAGCCCTGGGCACTGGCTGCTAGCTTTCTTGTGACGTGGAACCATGAGAGAGGAAGAAAGTCATGCATTTTTGGGGGTAGCTTGCTTTTTTCATTGCAGAGGTGTCCATGAGGTGAAAGCTGATTTTTAAACAGTACCCCTTTCCGCATTCCTACAGCCAATCTTGGACGACATCCAGTGGACATGTCTTACTCAGTCTTGCCTCTTCAGAGTTTAGCACAGTAACTGTGATATCATAAATAAGCATTGAGTTAATAGTGAATGAATGAGTCAGCTCAGCGGGGACATGTGGGCAGATTTCCAAGTGGATAATTTTGCCTGCTTGCCTGCCTTCTTCCTTTCTTCCAATAGCTCTTGAGATTTGACCGGGTTTGCGTCATTAGCGGCCCCGGACCCTTCTTTACACACGTACACACACACTCACCTAACCTCCTTTTGACTCTGAAGGAAGACTCCTAGCGCTTTCCAGGCAGGAACCTCCCCTAGCCCTAATGGGCAGAAACCCTTGGGGATGAGGATTGGCCTGGACTAGCATCAGCATAACTCTGCTACCTCGTATCTTCAAAGGGTCCCGGGAAAAAGACTCTTGACTTTTCTCCAAAATAAAATAAATTATTTTCTCCAAATAAATTTCTCCAAAAATAAATTATCATTTGAAATTCAGATACATTTTATTTTATCTGTTATTATTTTAACAAGTATTTTAGTCATCAGAATGATTTAAAAACTTGTAAGACTACACGAGCTTAAAGGCTGATTGTTATGATGTTCTGGATCAGCCTTTGGGAGTATAGAGGGAGTGAGGTCACTTTTATAAAGGGCGGTGAAGACAGACAGAGCCCACCCATTCAAGACGGATCACATCTGTCACTCGTCTCTGTTTATGTTGTTCTTGAATTTCAAATTTTCTCATAACCACATTGTATATTCAGGCTCTTTACAAAGAGCGGGGTCTATATGCTCAGGCTCCATGGGGATTGCCAAGATCATAAAAATTAAGGAATAATTAAAGGCTAAAATTCTGTATACTTCTAGATAATGGAACTCTTAATATCTGTCATCTCAAACAGGAAACGTTTGCATCTACCTTTGCATTCAGGGAGACTTTAAAATTGAATCTTCCTTGTTCTACTTAGAGTAGTCATGGGGGGTGTGTGTGTGCGTGTGTGTGTGCAAGCATTTGTCACCTTAAAATTAGGAGTGCAAGGGGTCCTGTTATAATTGTATTTATATTGTTGTACCAAGCCAACCTACCTTTTAAAGTTTTATCACAAAAGAAAGAATTGTTTTGACAATGGGTTGAAGAGTATAGCTGCTCTGTAAATACTAGCAGGAATTATTATTCTACAGAGAAACTACCCATTAACTTTCTTTTCTCTTCATGGCAGAAATCCAAGCCCACAAGGTGGGAAGATTTTAATCCTCTAGGACACAGTTTGGCTTCTGAAATCTTTAATTTGGTGATCTGTGCCCTTGCTGTGGATGGTAATGCTTTCCAGATATCCTGGATTCGTAGAAATGATCCATTCCTATGAGTGACTAATTCATCTGGGTTTTGGGAGAGGTTGCATTTTGTGGCCGCCTATGCTGGACCTCCGGCCTTGCTCTTGTTCCCATTTGAAGCCAGTTGAGGAGCAGGGAAGCCTGGCTCTCACTGTGTCTTTGGGCCTAGTGGTGTGATCAGAAACCTTGGTGCTCGCTGTATGTGGTGGATGGGCTCATTGCAAAAAGACGAAAAAGAAAATGTTTTGGAGTGTTCTGGAGATTTCGCTTTCCAAACTATTTCATCCTGTGATTACACAACTAAGATTATCTTGCCACTCTGCAGTTAGCATGCTTCTTATTTCCAGAACGGATGCTATGAAATCCTTACTTGCTTAACTCTTTGTATCTTTGTTTTTGGTAACTAGGCCCCCAGTCCTTTTACTTAAGAAGAGTTTGTGTTTTTATTGTTATTTTGACTGAAACAAAAGTTGGTATGTTTAAGAATAAGATAAAATGGTGAGCCCAGTAATTTGTAGAAAGGATGTAAACAGTCTTAGATTGCTTGGAGGATGTGATGAAGCCACTTTACCTCTCTTTTTAAAATCTCAGTGGGATGTAAATGCTGACGCTTCCAGAAAAGAAGTTCTCAGTTTTTTTGTTTTTTAAAGAAAACACACCTTTATTAAACTGTAAGAGAACCTTATTAAAAGAGAAGAGTTACAATGATGTTTTGTAAAATAATTTAGAAGTCAGAGAACAAAACTGAAAGAGAAAGAGAACTTTTACACTTCTTACAAGGAATGAGAGGCCCTTAACCCACTTTCAAGAATGAGGATGTTTTCTTTTTACCGAACTAGTGTAAGGAAATTAATCCATATAATGGTTACATTTTGCTTTTTTATAATTCTTCTCAAAAACTAAAATTTCCTGATGTTTGAGGTCATCTTAACATTAGGTCAGCATACTGTTCCTATGTGTATATGATTTGGAACCAGTACCACATGCACTTTTGGAGGGGGAGGAGTCACAGGCTAGGTCAATTCTGCCCCAAGCTAGGGGCGCCTGGGTGGCTCAGTCGGTTAGGCGTCTGCCTTTGACTCACGTCATGATCTCAGGGTCCTGGGATCGAGCCCCGCATTGGGCTCCCGGCTCAGCGAGGAGTCTGCTTCTCCCTCTGCCCTACTCATGCTCTCTCTCTCTCTTTCTTTCTCTCGCTCTCAAATAAATAAAATCTTTAAAAAGATTATATCACAAATTAGACTTACACCTAGTAATTTTATAATTCAAGGTAACAACAAAACCAAAACTACAGATTCTGAATTAACTGTACTTGAATTTTCCATGAGGTTTTAGTAAATTTTAGACTATATCATGTCTTAGAAAATACCAGTTTTTTCAAATCATACACTGTTTTGCTTCACACACTTGAACTAATATGAGCGTATGTTGTTTTAGCTTTGTTTCCAACTCTGCACAAAGTTCAGTGTTGTCCATCTTTCCATTCATCTCTACAACTTGAAAGATGAGGAAGGGATATAAGGAGAAATTGTCATTTATGTGACGTTGTCAGGTTGTTAACTCTGAGTCCAGTGTGAAATCCACCAGGAAATATTGTGTCATAGAAGTATGTTCTGCTTTAACTCTGTCTGTGGATCATGTGTGTGTGTGTGTTTGTGTGTGTGTTAGTGTATGTTCTATAGTAGAAGTTGTGATTAAGGTGCCCCCTTGTCCTTCCATGAGAAACCATTTGCTAGGGCTGACCTCTGTCTGAGGGCTGGATGCAGGGCAAAGTCAGATCCAACCTGGCTATTCCCTGTTCTTCACCCACTTTTCCTTTCTCCCCCCACTGTCCCCTCTGTCACCAGAGTCCCTCACCAAATATGTCAACCCTTGAACAACATGGGGGGTTGGAGCATTGACCTTTCCATGCAGTGGGAAATCTGTGTATAACTTTTGACTCTTCCAAAACTAAACTACTAATAACCTACTATTGACTGGAATTCTTACCAATAATGTAAATAGTTGATTAGGACATATGTTGTATATGTATTATTTACTGTATTCTTCAATAAAATAAGCTAGAAAAAATAAGCTAGAAAGTCATAAGGGAGAGAGAATACATTTATAATAATGTACTCTAAAAAATCTGCATATAGGTGGACCCACGCAGTTCAAACCCATGTTGTTCAAAGGTCAAATGGACACTTTCATGGTTCTCTCTTTTTTGGGGGGAGTGATGAGGGGTTAACATCTTTCTTGACATATAATTCATATACCACGTGTGAGGCGAACATGATAACCACTGCACTACGGAAACCCGAATTCATATACCATGTGATTCACCCATTTAAGGTCTACAGCTCAGTGTATACACAAGAGTTGTGCAACCATCCTTTCAACCAAATTTACAACATTTTCATTACCACCAAAAGAAATCCCACCTCCCAATACTTTCTTAGCCACAGGGAACCACTAGTCTTACCTCCCTTCTATATAGACTTGCCTATTCTGGGCGTTTGTATAAATGGAATCACACAATCTGCGTCCTTTGGTGGCTGCCTTCCTTCACTTAGCTCACCCACATGGTGGTGCGTGTCGGGAGCGTGATGAGCCTCCACTGTAGTGAAGCTGTGTGTCCAGCCTACGGCGGGGGGGCGAGGGGGGCTGCTGCGTTAGCGTCCATTCTCTAAATCCAACACTGTGAAGCCCTCTGTTCGGACATTTACCTTCTCAGACAACTTTGTCTTTTTTTTTTTTTTTAAGATTTTATTTATTTATTTGAGAGAGAGAGAATGAGAGAGAACACATGAGAGGGGGGAGGGTCAGAGGGAGAAGCAGACTCCCCGCCGAGCAGGGAGCCCGATGCGGGACTCGATCCAGGGACTCCAGGATCATGACCTGAGCCGAAGGCAGTCGCTTAACCAACTGAGCCACCCAGGTGCCCGAGAACTTTGTCTTTTCTTACACATGGAAAAGAAAGTAGTTTTGTTATTGATTTGTACCTAGACACAAGGTTTGATTACCTGTCAGAGAGACTCCATTTATTTATTCCTTCTTAACCAGGAAGCAGATTTTTGCTTTTCATCTCTGCCTAATTCTTAATATTCACAGACCAGAAAGAAGCAAATATTTTATTTTTATAAAGAAAATGGTGTTTTGTACCCAAAGTCTTGAGTCCTTTTGATATTTTTCTGTATAATTTTTGAGTTGTATCAGAAAACTGAAAGGTGCCTGGATATTTTATAAACCAGTACGGACTCAAGCAGTTGTGCTGGGGGGTCTTCGGGGCAATCCCTCCCACAGCAAGCATCACATTGTAAATACTATTAGGACGATTGATGGTGCCAACAAAACCCTTTAAATTATTTTATTTATCTAAAATTAAAGCACATATAGAGATAAAAGGCCTGTTTCAGCCCTGATCGTCAGTGGTTGCTGCTTTTTCCTACTTCTGCCTAGTGAAGCTGTTAGGAATCCATAGTGTGTCCCTAATAGAATCTGTGTCATGAAACTTGTACAACTTTTCAGATATGGCACATGAATCAAATACCTGCAACAAGAAGGCACATGCCGGGCACCTGGGTGGCTCAATTGGTTGAGCAACTGCCTTCGGCTCCAGTCATGATCCTGGAGTCCCGGGATCGAGTCCCGCATCAGGCTCCCTGCTCAGTGAGGAGTCTGCTTCTCCCTCTGACCCTCCCCACTTTTATGCTCTCTGTCTCTCGTTCTCTCTCAAATAAATAAATAAATAAATAAATAAAAGAAGGCATATGCCTCCTTTCAGACAGAAAGTTTCGAAGGATTCTTGCATAGTTTCTTATAGGCAAACGATGTCAGTTTCTCTCTCAAATCAGTTTTAATGTACATGAAGCTTTAATGCCTTATAAAGTATTTTTCCTCTTTCTCTTTTACAGAAATATCTCTGGACTACTAAGAGGTAGTGCCGGTGACTCTTGAACGTGGGTTTGAACTGCATGGGTCCACTTACATGTGGATTTTTTTTTTTTTTTTTGATAAATACAGGAAAACCCTGTAAATGTGTTTTCTCTTCCTTACGATTTTCTTAATAACATTTTCTTTTTCCAGCTTACTCTATTGAAAGAATACAGTGTATAATACACATAACATACAATATATGTGTTAATTGACTGTTAATATTATCAGTAAGGCTTCTGGTCAACAGTAGGCTAACAGTAGTTAAGTTTTTGAGCAGTGGAAACGTGCGTGCAGATTTTTGGGTGTGCACGGTGTCAGCACCCCAACTCCTGTGTTGTCCAAGAATCAACTGTAATAAATTGATAATATAAAGTCAAGAAACAAATTGAAAATTGAGCTTATTTAAAATTGTTTACTTGCTTGTATCCCATCCTCTGCTAAAATAGGATGCTTTCTTAACATACACTCTCGGCACATCCTTAAAAGTTACAAATTATTGAATTCTACGAAACATATTCACTGACTTGAGCCTGGTTTCTGAGCTCAGCTGGTAGCAGTGTGAAAAGATGTAGAAAGCATCAAGCATTTCTAGTTTCTGAGAAGGCAGGGTTTCGGTTTTATTTCCTTCCAGTTTTAAAATAAAATAATGGCATCAAATAGTGGCATGTTTGTGGGTTGAGATACAGAGAAATGTAGCAAAGGGATGAGTCAGAAATAAAACTGAGGGTCCAGCGAGCATCCGTAGGCTTCACGCCCATAATGCAGATCCCAATGTGTTGAGCATTCATATACAAAATACATTACTCTCCCAGTCTTTATTTTCTCTTCTGTCAAAGCAGTAGCACTGTGTATGTGTGTGCGGACATGTATGTGTTTGTGTGTACATATGCACATGGGTGTTTGTGTGGAGACAGATCATATTTCCTTGAGCACCATGCTACTGAAGACCATGCTCTTTGTACCTCCTGCTGTGAAAAACTTGTCAGTGTACTTTGTAGAAAACTTACAAATTGGTGACAAAATCCTGTGTTACCTGAGAAACAGTAGGAACGGACAGAAAGACAGGTGTGTAATGCTTATGCACAGGGGAGGCGTAGGAAGATCATGGCGAGGGCTGAGTCTAAAGTTTTACGTGTCCTGCCTTCCCTGATTTTAGGTGTGCTCAATGGTAATATTTTCATTACAACAGCGGGAGGAATTCACCTTCTGCATGGGAAGGAGCTGTCTGGTTTTAGGAGTGCACTGACCTTGATCAGCAGGGCGTTTGTCTACTGATCAGCGTGCTGCCCTTGAGCGGAGTTTGCAAGGGGATGTGTGTGCGAAGCTTCCTCACTCCCCTCGAGTGGAGTTTGCACGGGGATGTGTGTGTGAAGCTTCCACGCTCCCCTCAAGCTGATTTTGCACGGGGATGTACCTGCTAAGCTTCCACGCTCCCCTCGAACTGAGTTTGCACGGGGATGTGTGTGCGAAGCTTCCACGCTCCCCTCAAGCCCTACCGTCGCTTCTCCTCTGAGGAAGTTGCCTCGATGGAGGGTGCTTACCCATCGTGAAAACTTGCGCTTTCTGGGTGGGAATCAACGGGGAATCTGGCCGAAGGCGAGGGAGACAGAGAGCAAGCAGAAGGGTGCTTCCCAGGTTCCTGAACCGCTTGACTAGCAGCTTTATTTGGAGGGCCACCAACAATGGGGACCGATAGACCGCACACGAATGCACTTCATCCAAAGGGTTCGCAGTTAGACTGAGGAAGAACTACGTGTTCTTTCCTGGGAGCAAAATAACAATGCAAGAAGAATGATTCTCATTAGCTTAGCGAAGGCCATTGTAGCATCCATTTTGCTGTCCGTGACAGAAAAGCTGCCTCTCCCCCATTTTCCTTCAGGTCTTTCTGCCCACAGCACCGAAGGCTCCCAGGCTGCCTCGATGGCCAGGCCAGGCCGACAGAGAGGCTTCTCCCTCCTCCCTGTGTCCCCGGGGCGCCGCGGGGAGCAGAAGGGATGGGAATGCGGGGTCTTGGCTCACCTGGCTGCAGACACGTCCCACTGGGGACACAGCAACTTTGTTGGTTTGCTGTGGGTGCCTGAGAGATTTACTTGTTCCAAGAGCCATCAGTTTCCTGAGGCAGATGCTTCCAGTCCTGCTTGGAAGATGGAATCCTGCAGAAGCAGGATGGGGTGGGGTGGTGGTGCAGTGCGGTCCTGGTGTCCCTGTCCTGGTTGTCCTGATGGGGAGAGTTCCGAGCAGCCGAGCCGAGGGAGTTGGCACACGGCACTGTAATTTACGCCATCTATCTCTTTCTGGAACTTGCGCCACTGGCAAATTGCATGTCTTTGTGTTGGATTAGTTTGGACTTTAATCATGCATTATTTTCCCTCCAATTAAATTATTTATATATTTGATTAACGTTTCATTGCTAGGAAGTCAAATGTTCAATGAAACCACAAATAAACACATGCCCATTGAATTTCAGGCCAGCTTCATGCGGGAGCATTCTGTCGGTGGAATGCTAAGAATTCGCTGCGTGTAGTCTTCTTAGCTACCTGGGGATTTGGGTGAGCAAGATCCACCGGGTCCTAGGAGCACAGAGCAGGGGGAGTCTGTCTGGCCTCCCTCCCTCCCCTTGTTTAGCCTAGGATCCTGACTTTTTTTCCTTCCTGTGGATTTTGTCTTTTCCCTAGCACTGACACCTCCCTCCCTCTAATTTCACTTCCTCAGGCTTGACAAGCCTGACCAAGAACATCATGGGCTCTGCTAGCCCAAGAAGGAAACTGAAATCGCTTAGTCAGGGATGAGCAAACTGATGGCCCACAGTCCAGCTCTGACCCCCTGCTTGCTTTTGCACAGCCCATGAGGGAAGAAATGGTTCTTTCAGTTTTAAATGGTTGAAAAAAAATTTTTAAGACTGTTTCTTGACACGTGAAATGTTCAGCGTCAAAGATAAAGTCAAAGGTAAACAGCTGCACCCATTCATTTACACATTGTCTATGGCCGTTCACCTAAAACAGTGGCAGAGTTTGAGTACCTACGACCTTTTGGCCAGCAAAGCCTAAAGTAGTTCCTGTCTGGCTTTTTACAGAGAAAGTTTGCCGACACCCGATCTAGTTCATCACTGGGATTTAACAGATGAGAAAATTAAGGTTCAAGTAGGAGAACTGACCTGTCCAGAGATACAGAGCTCATCAGAAGTTGGTCTGGGAGGCATCTTCCAATGCCCACCGCACGTTCTTTCCCCTGGAGTGTAGAGTCTGCCTCGCTGCAGAGGTCAAGCAGCTTGTGAAAGAAAAGTAAATGTTTAGGACACATGGACATGTAAAATGTATTTCTTAGAATTATTTTTTTCACTTGAAATCTAGAGTCAGGAAATGCGTTCAGCCTAAAATGCATTTGAACTACCCAAGTAGGCAGAAAGATGTCTTCGTATTTCTTTAGAGTAATTGATTACATCCCGTGCTCAGCACTTGGACCCCGTCCCCACCGGCCAAGGTGGTAGAATCTCATTTCAAGAAAAATAACTTGTGGTCTCAATCCAAGTTTGCACTTAAGAGCAGTTTCAGAAAATTACAAAAGCCTATTAGACATTACTCAGGTCTCCTGTACGGGGTCCGAGAGGGAAGACCCCCCAGACGCTAACCTTTCTGAAAGTGAGGTTGCTCCTACTGCCTAGCGAAGGTTCTTCCTTGTCCCTCCCCACGTGCAGATCGGCTGGCTGATCGGCATGCGATTCCCGGCCCTGGAATTTTCAGACATTGTCCCAGAGGCCAAGGGCGACGAGAGTTGGTGAGGTATAAATAGGAAATGGGATCTTTCAGTTACTGCTCTCTCATCAGCTTCTTGTCCACTCCCTCCTCCAGCTTAGTAGTGGGTCCCTCCACACCTCGGTAGGCAGCTTCTAGGACTTGGCCAGCCAGCCAGTTTCAACCTCTGCTTCGGAGCCTTCCATCGCTATTCTGGCCAGGCATGCACCTGAGGGGACTGGTGGGGTGTTGGTGGCATCCACCCAGCCCGTGGAAACTCATGCCTTCTTACCGCACCAGGGCGTGGCCATGTTGGATGCCTCCTGGGTCTGCTAGACCCACCCTCTCCTGCCATGCGTGTTCTTTACGTACCACACATGGTCCTCACCCTGTTCTGTCCCATTGGTCTCGCTTTTCTGCGATGGTGACCCTTTCTCCCCACACTGTCTCTTATCTGCACATCTGGCAGGTCTCCACGCATCACTTTGGCCCTACCATAAATGCCCCTTCACTGAAGAAGCTAACCCTCCTCTTCGGTGCGTCACACGGATTTGAGACCCCCTATTAATTATTTTTAGAAAACCCTCTTACTTCCTTTCACAACACTGATCACAACTATAATTGTATAGTAATTTAAGACATTATCTGCTTGGCTCCGGTAGACTATCATTTTCTTAGGGCAGGAAGCATGTCTGTCTGGTTCCCCAGCATGGGGCTTGGTATGGAGTACACCTCAGTATGCACGAGTAAATGCAGGACAGATGAATGGGGTGTTGCAATCACGTAATGTACAGTAAGCATTTATTAACTGATGAGAAAAAGTGTTTCTAGAAAACTTGAGACTCGGCTCAATGCAACATCCCCTCAGAAAACTCTAGATATTCTAGCTCATACTCTGATAATCCCACTGTCTCCTCTTGGAGACCTGGGGATCTTAGATAACAAGCACTCAGTTCTGTTCAGGAAGTGTGTGTGCAGAACAAAAAGAGTACACTCACCCAGTGTTCCCTTATTCAACCCAGCAAGGTAGGATTCATGTTTGGATATCATTCACATCCTTTTGACTTCTTGATAGTGTATCATCTTAAAGTGATCAAACACATTACATTAAAATCATATTGTATGGACACTAGGTGAAATGAAGCTAAGTTAAGATAAGCAGAAGCATCAAGTTCAATCTCTTTTGTCCAGTGAAAGTTCAGTTTGCCACATGAGTCCAATCAATTCAGCAAAATATTTACTGAGGACCTGCCAGGTGCCAGGGACCCCCGGCCAGTTGCTGAGACTATGAAGCTAGAAGCTGTGGGTCCTGTCCTCTAGGAGTAGACTCAGCGCGAGTTCTAACTCCGTTTTCCAGCTCCGCCTGCCTCCCTCCTCCTTCCTCCTTCCCATCCTTTCTCTTTGTTCTTTCATGTCCATCAATCCAAGGAGCTTATTTCCAGTAGCTTGGGGAAAAGTGAACCAAGAGCAGTTTTTATGGGATGGATTCGTGTGATCGGCAGGAGCTGCTTGAGGAGCGGGGAGTTCATAGCAACTACCTTTCTCTGCCCTCACCCAGTGTTCAAGTCCAGGAAGCAGAACACACGTCACTTTTTCCTGCCGCGGCAGGCCCCCTCCTAGAGGAACCGGACAAGGCCGGCTGAGGGTGGAATCTTACCCGCGGGGCCCCCAGAGACCACTCACTCAGGAGTCAGAGCCTAAGCAAGAAAGTAATTAAACGTTCTGTCATGATCTCGCAGTGCATGGAATCTGAAGGGGGCTTTCTCTCATTGAACAGGTTCATTTGTGGTGTGTTTTTATGTACGTTGAGAAAGTCCTTGCAAGAATCTTACATTAAGGCAAACAGAATGTGGGGTAACCAGAGAATAAAACCAACAGGATCCACCCAGGACATTGATTTCCTCAGTAATTAAATGGACATTTAAATCACATAATCGTCTTACTTAAACTGACTTAAATTTGATCCAAGGTGAGAACCTTCTCTTCCTTGGGTGTTTCTGTAGGGTTCTTTGTGTCTTCCGGTTGTAGGACCCTTGAGATATGACCCCAAGGAACTATATAAAAAATGGTTCTAAAACTGAATTAATGAGGCATTCAGGGAAATTCATCTTTGTTTTACAAATGAAGTTAAGAGAGTTCTATAGAGCTGGAAAGGAACCTTGGAGCCTAGGTGAGCCATCCCTGTGTTTTGTACATCAAGAAGGCTACGATCCAGAGACGATAGCATTTCTTTGGTCTCCTGGTTCTCTTCAGTATTTGGTTTATTTGTCTGTGATTCATCGAAGAAAAAAATCCCACTAATTGGAACTAACGTGTAGTTTGAGAAAGCGCTTCGGTTTTTGGTGCTCCTGTCACAGAATGACGTGTGTGCGTGCACACGTGTGTGTGTGTGTGTGTGTGTTCCCTTCCTGAGATCTCAGCCGCAGCGCTAACCCGAGGCCCAGAGCCGTGGGAGCTGGGGAGTTCCCCTGTGCTCTGTTGACCTTGACCCCCACTCGGCAGGTGAAAAAGGGGGAGGCCCAGCGAGGGCGCATGGGCTCACCCCATTTCACAGCTCCCCTCTTCAGAGGCCGTGTGCGGTACCTTTTCTGGGCCACCAGGCCTCCTCCAAATAGCACCACTCCTGCTGGTTAGGAAATTTACATTCAGGGTTACTAAGAGCAAATTTACTTAAGAAACATACCAAAAAAAAAAAAAAGATCATCTGTATATAAAGTGATCCTATGTTCCTTAGGGCTGAGGGTTGGGGCACTTCTTGCCCTCCCTTCTGTCACCTTCAGAAATGAGTCCTGCATTCCCACGCACTTTCCCTTTCTTTTTCCCCACCCCAGCATATAAATAACGACCATATTCACGGCGAGAAGAAGGAATTCGTGTGCCGGTGGTTGGATTGCTCGAGAGAGCAGAAGCCCTTCAAAGCGCAGTACATGCTGGTGGTGCACATGAGGAGGCACACGGGGGAGAAGCCTCACAAATGCACTGTGAGTGTGCGGCACGGGCTGCGGGCGGGGGGCCACCCGGCAGGGGCGCGTGTCGGGCTGGGGTTCGGGTTCCCCCGCGGGGGGCGGGGCGTCTGCACGCTGTGCGGCTGGACCCGGCCAGGCGGCGGGAGGAGCCGGGGCCTGTGATGAATGCCCGGAGTGCTGAGAGGGTGTTCTGGGATGGGGGGGAGGCCAGAAGTGGAGAAGGAGCCCTGACAACCACACTTCGGGGGACGGCGGAAGCGCTCTGACTTGCCCTGTCCGACGAGGTAGCCGGAGGCCACGTGTGCCCCTCGGGTGCTTTGGACACCTGGCCAGAGCAACCAAGGAACTGATTTTTGTAATTTCATTTTTTAAAAATGTAAATATCAACAGCCTCTGGTGGCACGTGGCTCCCACATTGGACAGCAGACTGGCAGGCGGGCGGGCGGCAGCTGGGATGCACTGGTGGGCACTGGGCATGAGCGTGTGGCCAGCATCCTGCCCTAGCACTAATGCCCATCACGCGGGAGGACCCGGAGGGCAGAGGGAGGTGCCAGCTTTGACTTGAAACCCTTAAGCTCACTTTTAAAAACAGAACCCACGTGACTTCAGAGTTTTCCTTTGCCTTCCTAGTCCATCCCCATGGCCCTGTGTAGACCCACAAGAGGGCTGGGACTAAGCCTCCTTTCACCGAGGTGCCTCCAGGCTCACTGGGCACTGCTCAGCCCTGTGCTTTACATCTTAAAGGCCCTTTACAAACACGATCAAATTCCATGCCTTTGTATGGACACAAAGCCATATTAGTGAACTTTGTGCTGAATCTAAAATCAGTGGGAACTTGAGGAGATCAATGAGCAGATAATGAAACCCATTGTCCACATTGAGTGGTCTATTAAAAAAAAAGAAAAAAAAAAAACAAAAAAAACCTCCAGGACTTTTTAGTAGCCCTGAAAATGCTGTCTCTTGAACTGCACTGAGCCCCATCTGAATCCCAATAAATGCAGAGTTTAGTAGACTTTTGTTCCTCGGTTTTGAAAAGCTGCTGACCCTCGAAATGTCAGTCTTTCATCAGTTTTGAGGGAGTGTGAGGCATAAGCCGTTATTGTGTGGGGTAATGCAGATTTACCTGTGTCCTCAGTTTGAAGGTTGCACAAAGGCCTACTCGAGACTAGAAAACTTGAAAACGCACTTGAGATCTCACACTGGAGAGAAACCGTACGTCTGTGAGCACGAAGGCTGCAACAAGGCTTTCTCGAATGCCTCCGATCGCGCCAAGCACCAAAACAGGACGCATTCCAATGAGGTGAGGCTCCCCCACGAGACACTGTTTGGGCCCCGAGCTCAGGGTGGAAACAAAGAGCCCTCACGGGCAATGCACTTGGAGACAAGGACCATTCCGTCTCATTTCCTCTTGGCCCAGCAGGACTGGGCGCTGAGGGGGCAGGTGAAGGCCTAGAGCCTCCTCGGCCATGGGGCTGGCTGCAAAGGGGCCTGGTTTGGTGAGTAATGCAGACCCAGAGGGAACTTCAAACCCCTGGCAAGCAAGTTTCGCCTTGTTCAGAACTGCCACCTACTGGTCAAACAGTAGGAGCATTTAACTTTGGCATTCCACCCACTTGCTCTGCCTGGAATAGCATGAATCCCTGCAGAGGACGACCCCGTGAGCAGCAAGGATAGACGGCCACTTTTCCTTGCTTTCTCCAGGTGGTATCTTCAAATGCGTTCTGGCCAAAAAGATCTTTACAGGGCAGCCAGCCGTGGCCAAACATGATTTCCAGGCATTCTAAATTCCAAAGGCTCTTGAGCTATTCTCAGAAATCCAGAATGGTTTCTAGTCAGTCATTTAAGATCGCATATTGGATAAAGCTTCAAGGTTGGTGGGTGGTTCCTGTCGTGTTGTGGTTTGTCCATAGTCATCCCCCCAGAATTTCAGAGCAGCCTGAAGAATGAAAGTGGTTTCAAATTATTTTGCCTGGGTTTTAATGCATGTCTGCCCGAAGGCCTCCAACTTCTCTTTGAAGAAGGTCTAGCGCAAAGTTCTGGCTCCTCTGAAACCTTCTCTTGAATGAATCCAGAGATTAACAAAAAGGTTCCCCGCCTTTTGCATAGAAATGGGATATTGAGCCAGAATTTGTTAACATGAGACATAGTTCTGCCCCACTAAGGAGGTCATCAGTTTGCTCGACAATGTGAGAGAAGGAGCACATGACCTGGCTCAGTAGCTCAGGGACCATTGGCTGTAAGGTCCTCTCCAAGTGTCCCTTCAGCTTACAGGACAGAGCAAACACATCTTTAATGGGATGAGCCACACTTTTCTTAAAAACACCACACTCACTCTTCAGCTCATACATGCAGGTTCACACGTACAGACTCTTTTTGAAAGGGTCATGGCAGAATAAGGAGACTTACGTCATTTGGAGTCTCTTATTACTAATCAGCTGTTGGAGGATGCTTTAGGGGAGTTGCCACATCTCCATTTTTTTTATGTCAAAAACGCCTTTACTACATGTAGTGGTTGCTATGTAATCTGCTGTTCTTGTTTTGTGCAAAGTTTTAGGGAGTCTAGGTGAATCCGTAGAGACGGAAAGCAGATCAGTGGTTGCCAGAGGCTGAGGGAAGGGAATAGGGGGTGACTGCTAATAGATACAGGATTTCTTTGGAAGATGTTGGAAATATTCTGGAATTTGATTGATAAATGGTGATAGTTGCACGAGATTGTGGATGTACTAAATGCCACTGAATTGTGCAACTTAAAAGGGTTCTTTTTATGGTATGTGGATTATATCTCAATTTAAAATGTTTTAGGGGATTCGATTAAGTTAGAATTAAATTGATATATTTAACTGCACTCTAGAAATTTAGAAGGTATTCATTCCTATAGATTTTAGGACAAGTTTCCCTCCTGTTATTGTGGAGAAATTGGGGCAGTGGGTGTGTTAGGATTAGCAGTGAACATATACACACATACTTACTCAGCTTTTTATCTTTCTTAAGGACTTAAATTATGTGCATAGCTGTTTGCTTTGCTTAAATGCATTAGAGTTGAGCTTGTCCACTTCCGTGAGGTCAAGAGTGTAGCGCCATGGGAGCGTTTATCCATTATGAGATTAAAAGTTATCCTGTTCAATCATATCTTTCGCCAGGGTTGAGCAGTGTATCTAAAATAAGTTAACCACCTTGACCACGCAAGGCTTTGGCCCTCCGTATAAATGATGGACGGCTTCACATCCACCAAAATTAAGAATCTAGATTTGTGTCATGAGCCGGTCCTAGATAAATCTAGGTATCTTCTTTCATTTATTTGCTCTCATTTATTTGTACTTTCATTCATTCCCTAAACAAATATCGATAGCTAGTTAGGTGGCGCACGCTTTGCTGTTGTGGGTGTAGAACAGAATACCATGGACTTGAACAGGAGGGGCGTCATTCCTGCTCAGGAAGCCAGTCTGGCCTTCCTCCTGCACCCTTAGGCTGCCTCACCCATTTGGGGCCATAGCAGTGGCCCCTGCCAGGGATCCCGACTCTAGACCACACAGCTCATGTCCCCCCAAAGCCACACTAGGCAAGTATCCTTGAGCTCTGACTCAGTTGTATCTCCCTTTCCAGAACATTCCAGTGGCTTCCTCTTTCCTAGAGGGAAAGTTTAGACTCTCTCGGCTTGCACCTGCTGGCACCCGGCCCAAGCCTGCCCTTCCAGGCTTGACCTCTGACCTCTGTGGCCATGAGTGGAACGGGACAGCCACACCCGCATGCGTTAAGCGGTCCTGCCTCTGGACCGTGGCTTTCCTTTCACATCCTCTTACCTTCATTTTTATCCCTCAGAATTTTGGTCTACTTTCAGGACCCAGCTACAGAGCCTCCTCCTAATAAAGTTTGGTTCACTGAGTAATTACTCTGTGCCACAAACACATCGTGATGAGCATTTCATATATCGTCTTACTTCACCCGCAGACCCCACGAGCGGGGTGTTATACCCAGATATAAAAACGTAGTAACCGATGCTCCCCACAATCATCCCAACTAAAACATGATTGTCCTCCATCCACATCCTTCTGTGGCATTCATACTTGGGCCTGGTGATAATTACATGCTGTCTTACTTTTCCTGCACATTTTGTAACCCTGGACATTAAATCCTGCAGTATATGAGTCTTGCCTATAGTGAGGACCATTAAACGTTTATTGAAAAATTTAGTTGGATAAATGCTACAAAGTCAAGTAAAAAACACGGCAATTACTTTCACGAAGTACCTTTCAGTTGAGTGAGTCAAAAAGGAAACAACCGTGGCAAAAGTTGAACGTCTAGGACGGGAGACACAGGGAGCTCGGTGAGACTGACAACATTTATTATCCCTGCATACACTTATATTTCATTTCAGTCACTGATGGCAAGCAAAGACTTTCCATCTCTATCTGTGTCCCCCTTTCCAAGCTAACCCAGGGTATACACGTGCATATACTTATGGGAAGAGTAGCTCCTCAGGCATGTAATGCCGGCCCGGCTCTCTCCCCGCGCCCCCCTGCCCCCTGCCCCTGACACCTGCGCCATGCATCCCGGCGTGCCCGCTGATAGAACAGTCCATCATGGCAGCGTGGTGAGCCGGCGTTGGGCCGATGTCAGGACGCCGTAAGGTAATAGCACTCATTGCTGGAGCCATTCTTCTGTCCCTAATGCATAGAAGTCAATGCGCTCGTTTCATTATATATGTGCTGCAAATCACACCAGCCCCTGAATAGAAGTAATTCATAGTTAATGGGAATCAATTCTCCCCCAAAAGAATCTCAAATTTGGAGGTGAAGTCTCTCGGGATAATTTTCGGAGTCTTCACTACATTAGGGCATTTCATCATTTTATGTAGCACTCAGTCTGTTCTTGGGCTTTTAGTGAAAAAGCATCTTTTAGACACATACATTCTATAAGACAGGACATCTTTTTTTAATATAATGGGTACATTATACTAATCATGCTTTTTATAACTATCGCTTACCTAATAGCTCATCTTCTGGTCTACACAGATACATATTCTTTTTTTTTTTTTTTTCATGATTAACAAATTTTATTTTATTTTATTTTTTTTTTTTTAATTTTATTATGTTATGTTAGTCACCATACAATACATCATTGGTTTTTGATGTGGTGATCCACGATCCATTGTTTTCGTATAACACCCAGTGCTCCATGCAGTACGTGCCCTCCTTAATACCCATCACCGGGCTAACCAATCCCCCCTCCCCCCTCCCCTCTAAAACCCTGTTTGTTTCTCAGGTCCATAGTCTCTCACGGTTCATCTCTCCCTCCAATTCCCACCCCTCCATTTTTCCCTTCCTTCTCCTAATGTCCTCCATGTTATTCCTTATGTTCCACAAATAAGTGAAACCATATGATAATTGACTTTCTCTGCTTGACTTATTTCACTTAGCATAATCTCCTCCAGTCCCATCCATGTTGATGTAAAAGTTGGGTATTCATCTTTTCTGATGGCTGAGTAATATTCCATTGTATATATGGACCACATCTTCTTTATCCATTCATCTGTTGAAGGGCATCTCGGCTCTTTCCACAGTTTGGCTATTGCGGACATTGCTGCTATGAACATTGGGGTGCATATGGCCCTTCTTTTCACTACATACACAGATACATATTCTTGTAAGGATTCGTGACTATATTATATTTCAAGCCAGGTAGACAAAATCCCAGTTTTGATGTTGGTCATGAGTAAATGCCTACGATTCTGTGATTTGAGTAAATAATGTAGCTATAAGCATCCATAGAGTTTTTAATGACTGCATTTGTAGGTTTGGTCACTGGCCTACATGGAACATGGAATAAGTAATTCACAGGCCTTAGTACTCAGGAGCAGAGCCAGACAGGAATCCTCATTTCCAGGACGCCATCCATCAGCCCTTCTCAGTTTGTGAGTGAGCATTCATAGACGGTCGAACAGGGCTTTACAGCTTTGAGGATCAGAAAAGTTCTGGATATTCTGAGCCCCGAACATCCCACACCGTTGTAATGTGACCCAAATGGACATGTTTTAGTCATATCTAACACGGAAGAGGCTATAGGCAATTTTTTTTTATGATGCCTATGTGCACATTTTCACAACCGGTGTAGTGATTTTTGATCTGAGAACGAGGAGTCCCTAAGAAATTTCTTCATACAAATTCTCCCAAAGGCATATAGCATTCTTCTGATGAGGTGATGGGGGTCTGAGCCTTCTATAGTTGTCACCATCATCATCATCATCATCGTCTTCCCCATCACCATCTTCAAATACCTATTGAGAAGCTAGCCCAACACCAGGATCCTTCTTCCTACTCATAGGATAAATGTTTCCAAGCATATACAGGCGATTTGCACATTTGTAGCTCTCCTTGAGCATTCTCTAAAATAATAGTCTATTAAAACTAGATTCACTGGCCCCTGAGCAGTGTTCAAATGGCCTTTATTAAACCCTTAGTACCCAGAGGTATCTGAATACTTTCCAGCTTTGTGGAAGTGCTTTGAAAGAAAGCTACGGTGTGCGTCCATGAGACTGTTGGGCTGGGGCATTAGCGCTTTGATAACAATCTCTTATTTTGTTCTTGTGGCTTTTGGCAGAAACCGTATGTGTGCAAAATCCCAGGTTGCACGAAGCGCTACACAGACCCGAGTTCCCTCCGGAAGCACGTGAAGACAGTGCATGGCCCAGAGGCTCATGTCACCAAGAAGCAGCGTGGGGACATTCATCCTCGCCCCCCTCCACCCCGTGATTCCGGCAGCCATTCACAGTCCCGGTCGCCTGGCCGGCAGACTCAGGGAGCCCTTGGGGAGCAGAAGGACCTCAGCAATACTACCTCAAAGCGGGAAGAATGCCTCCAAGTGAAAGCAGTCAAGGCAGAGAAGCCCATGGTATGTCATTCACTTTCCTTCTGCTTGTCCCCAAGCCATCCTAGGTCATTTTAGAAAGTCAGCGAGGGCTTGAGGAGGGACTAGACTGCCTGGGTCCTCACTGCGTTGGGCTCTCTGATTGAAGGGGTCAGGAGCTCAGAGACCCAGATTCCTTACTTAAGGTTCATCGGCATAGAATAACTCAGAAAAGAGCGTCAGGGTTTGCTAACTGGTATTTAAAATCAGTCTGGAACCATACCACATCGTGGCAGGTAGAAAGAAAGGCACGACTGTCTACATTTTCAGTAGACCTGTAATGTAGAAAATCAGCCATTCCATCTTTCTGTAAATTAGTCTTTTGCTTTGTGCTTTGCCCTGGTGACCCTGAGATAAAAAAGCCACAGTCCCTATTGTTTAGGTGTGTACAGTCCCGTGGGATAGACAGACCACCAAAAAGCAAATACTCACAACTCAGTGTGATGGGTCTTTCCCACGAGTGTGTGTGAGAGCATTCGAGAGGGGAACAAACCGCCAGCGCACTTGAGGATGTGATGGGGGCGGTGGAGTGGGTGGCCCTCAAGTTTAGCACTCGGGGGGGGAAGGCGCAGGGCCTGGGGAGCAGGGCATTGCAACAGGAGCCGTGGGGCCCCAGGACCACGTGCAGGAGTAAAAAGGAGTGAGGAGGACAAAGAGGTTATATTTTACTGGTGATGGCGAATGACCTGGCACGGCTGATCTGTAGAAAAGCCAACCCCCTTTGCCAGGCTCGGGATGGGCTTGATAGACTGGAGGCCATTTGTGCAGTGGCCCGAACCAAGGAGGTGAAGAGCAGGGGCTGACAGAAGGCTGTCATCAGGAGAAATCACTCTGCTTTGGGGCCGTATCAGTCACCAGACTGCCATATGGATTATGCTACTGTTGCAGCTTCTTGCAAACTTCCCTTGGTGATTTTTTTTTTTTTGGTTAAGGACATGCCATACTAAAACGTCTAAAACTGTAAGAAAGGCAACAAGAAGAATGAAAAGAGTAGCTATTGGAAGAGCTCCGGTACATTTGTATTTGGCAGCATACGTAACGGAGTCAGCTCCGCGAATGTGTTGGGGTCTCGTCCGGCACTCTGTATATGGCGGAAACATACCAGATAGAAGTCCTGTGCTTGGATTTCCAGATGCACGGGAGTGGTCAGCCGGACATAGCTATACTCAGTTTCAGGAAGTTTCTTCTTAAAATTAGAAAAGTCCAGCAATTGGATGGACATCCTAGGAGTTCCTGGGTGATGTCACCACACAGCAGGACCTATGGATAGGAAATAATGCACATGTACAATTCCAGAGTTGCCTGAGTGGAATTTAATCATCGGTTGAATTTTAATGACTTACTGAGTTTGTTTTAAGAGTTTTAGATGGTGACGTTAAGTGTAGCCAAAAATAATACAGATAAGCTATCCAGATTTATCATGACTTCCCAGTGGGTAGCTATATTTTGCTTTTAAAAAGCACCTTAGTCAAAAGAAAGAAAGAAAAATAAATATAAAGCACTTTAATCAAAAAATTAAAAAAAAAATAAAAAGCACCTTAGTCAAAAGTTGATGTATGTGTTATGACTCATCACCATACTGTAAAATTAATCAGTTCATAAGTGGTGTTGTACATACTTTTTTGGGGGACCACATATCCATTTCCTAAAATAAAGTCTACCTGTACAACGTGCAGAACATTCAGCAGTTTATCCTCAAGTGTTTAATGAAACAAGGAAAATGAATTTGTAGTCTCCTAGATTATGTCATCAAAAGACAATGATTTATGTTCTTCGGACATCCTAAGGACCCAGAGCTTCTTGTACCTTGAATGTACATCCCTAGCTCAAGAAAACTTGTCATCTCCTCTCCAAACACCCATTATTTAAAAAGAAAATTGGTAGAAATAAGAACGTATAGTTATTTGGCCCAGTGACATCTGAGAGGCCCCAAGATGTGAACTATTTTATAAAGTAATGAAATCACAGAAACATAGGCTGGGAGGGATCATAGAGATTGAGACGAGGCTCCATATTTTATAGGTAAGGCTAATAAATTAATCAAATTTCCCACAGGGGATTATTTTGTCTGTGTATGTCCATACACATGTAGGTATGAATAGATCGCTTTGTAGACATTTACTAATGCATATAAGATTTACATGTCTAATATTCTTTCTTTAAAAACGTGTCTTTGATCATCGTGCTATGAATTAAATTCTTTCTTCTTTTTTCTTATTAATTCCACATCTCTTCTGTGTAATGCTCCTAAATGTCTTGTTCTCACTTCCTAAGGACAGTGGGTAATAAGGTGAGGGAATTTTGGCTTCTCTGCTCTTTTTGTTTTGTGTTCGTTTTAACATTTAACTTCTATGCGTTTGATTTTTCTTTAGTTCTTGTGCTTTGTGATATCTTTGGTAGAGAACATTACTCAGCTACATTTCAAACATAGAAGCAATGTGTTTTGACCATTCAGCATGTGGAAATGTGGAGTTAGATGGTGAAATTCATTGTTCTATTTGTCTAGGTTTTCATAACAAATCATAGCCGGCCAACCAAGCAGATGTTCTCAAAGACTATTTCATTATCAAATTGACACATGTAAATTCACTCTGGGGCCAGACCGGTACCACCCTCTTTGAGGACGATCTGGATCCATTTGTTGTTCGCAGTTTAATCTGTATGGAAATGTCTGACTCCTCTGAGCAGCTCTCTGGTCGTAAATGCCTTTGTGCCCCATTCCGTGCCCTGTGGAGGTGAGTCTGCCGTGCGTGTGCACGCACACACACGGGCACACACAGATTCACCGGCACACTCTGAGCTGACAGTCCAAGAGTCAAAGACCTCCGAAGCCCCGCATGCTCCAGGTACCTTGGGAAGGAGCAGGTGGCCTGGCCCTCCAGGATTCTGCTGAAGCAAAACGTGAGCAAGGCTTCCTGAACTCACCATCAGATTTGTGTATCTCATCTGGCTCTGCTTGGTTGCCCAGGACAAACTCGGTGTATCACATGGCACTCACTTAGAAAGTGTTCATCTGCTTGGCTGTATGTAGTGTGATTGCGGAACGAGTGTGAGGGGTTCTACTGAGAAGCCCTGTGCCGAGAAGCCCTTCCCAACAGCGCTGTGCACCCCATCTGGGACAACAGTGGGAGTCCGTACCTGAGTGCCTGTGGTTCTCTCTCCCTGGAGAACGGGCTCTTGGGGCTGCTCTCAGGTTCCAGTTGTTACAGTAACGCTGGAGAGGGCCCTGTGGGGCTGGGAGTCTAGGCTAGTCTTAGCATCGACTTTGTGACTTTGTTATTTTGGGCAGTCACTGAACTTCTCTGAACGTCGCTTTCCTTATCCACACAAAAGGGGTCATACTGTTTGTCAGCCAATTGAATTCACCAATGCAATTTTAGAGCGGTTCTAGGTTGTGCAGACTGGTCATTGAGGGCCATTTTACCTGGTGTTCCCCTCCACTCCGCCAGACCTGAGGATCACCAGCTCTCCACTCCGCGTCTCCCGGAGTCCCGGGGCGGGTGGTTCTTTTCCCTGACGGAGCTCCAGTGCCCTGGGTCAAGTTTCTATCTAGTTGCAGAACTGGCTGATACAGTCCACAGTTGGGGTGAGGGAAACATTACCCTGTTCTCCCAGAGAAACGCCAGGGCACTTTAGGGGAAACGGTAAGATTATTCCCCAGATTCGGATGGCTGTAACCTGCAGCCTTTCTTCCCCTCTGGGTACGGCGGAAGCCAAGGGAATCAAGTTTTGCCTCTTACAGCTGCCTCTGTGAACAGCCTGGTTGGGGTTCTGCAGAGCAGGCAGGTGTAGACAGAAGGGGGGAGGTTGCACAGAGCTTGGGGAACCAGCCCTGAGCAGCTCAGAGAGGGTCTCACGGGAGAGGAGGTCGTGTGTGCCTCGAGTGCCCATCTCCCACGGACGCTGTAGCCAAGCAGGGCGAACCTGCGGACCAAAGCCCCCTGGGGTCAGGTGAGCCGCGAATGCCCGCGGAGCCAATCAGGAACCGTTTCCCAGGTCGTTTTATATTTCGTGTGCTCTCTGAGCCTGACACTTAATTCCCGCCACAATCCCGAAAACTGATTAAGTTGTCCCCATTTGGTAGATAAGGAAACAGGTCTAGAGTGACTGAGTATTTTGCCCAAAGAATCAAGTCAAGTCGTGCAAGTGGGATTGGAGCCGAGGAAGCCTGTTTGGCAGAGTTGGCATCTGGGGCAGGGTTCCGTGGCTGATGCCGTGCCGGTCACCGCCCACCCCCTTCAGCATGCCCCGCTGCCATTGCCCCTCCCCCCCCCGCACATCTGCCTGGCATCCCCTCAGCCGCTGTCGTTGAGAGAGGCCACCTCCATTCCCCGGCACACGGTTCTCCTCACGCCACCCCCGGAGCCCCCTGCAGGTCGAGCGTCTGCACGAGCTCCCCTGCCTTTCTCCTTCCCGGTGACGTCTCTTGCCTTTGCCCTTGACCCCAGCAGACATCTCAGCCAAGCCCTGGTGGTCAGTCTTCATGCAGCAACCAACAGTCCCCCATCAGCAACTATTCCAGCAGTGGGCTCGAGCTTCCTCTGACCGACGGAGGTGGTGTGGGGGACCTCGGCGCCATCGACGAAACCCCAGTCATGGACTCGACCATTTCCACGGCCACCACCGCCCTGGCCTTGCAAGCCAGGAGGAACCCGGCAGGGACCAAATGGATGGAGCACGTAAAACTAGAAAGGCTCAAACAAGTGAATGGAATGCTTCCACGACTGAACCCCGTCCTACCCCCCAAAGCCCCTGCAGTGTCTCCTCTCATGGGAAACGGTGAGTCCCGTGCCCCACCTCACGTCGGCCCCGGGCTCTCTGTTCGGTCCGCACACCCGAGCCGCTCGGTGTGTGCTGGTGTGTCCCCCCAACCCGGTCCTGAAATTCTACCGTCACCGCACACATCGGTGTTGCCTTTCTGGGAGAGTCCGTATTTTAAACGCAGGTGGTGAGGGGATACTCCGGACACAGAAGGTAGTGCCCAGTATGCTCACTCTGTGTGTGACTCAGGTTCTCACGGTGAGGTCATAACTGTTGGGCCGGGCTGAGGAACTCCCCCCAGCAGAGACATCTGGGGTTAGCACTGCCATCCGGTTTCCCGTCTGCACCTGGGAGCTCAGCAGCCACCTTGACTGATGTGTTCCCAGGTCAAGGAAGGCCAGGCAGCCTTGCACGTCGGCAGCCCCACGTCAGGTTTTGCTTCTGAGATGACACTCGCTGCCTGGAGCGTATTCCTAAGGGTGAAGCTCCCCACCGCCCAACCCAGGCATGCTCCACCTTCACAGATGTCAGAGGAAGCCCTGAGTAGATAGGACACTCCCCGAATGCCTTTGGCCTTGGACTTGCCTGGACCCGGAGCACTGTGCCCTGCACCTGTGAAGGAGCTTAAGTGATCCAGGCTGCGTTTACTGTTCTGTTTAAGCCGGGGTCTGCAGACTTTCCCGCGGACTCGTAAATAAAGATTCTTGGCAACGCAGCCGCACCCACTCCTTCACGGTTTCCTGGACTTCGGGGCCGCGCGGCAGAGGTGGGGGGCTGTGGCAGACACTGCCGGGCCCAGGGAACCCGAAACTGGTTTCACCCGTCCTGCACCCTGACCTGTTTCCAGTCCTCCCGAAATGACTGTGCGTCTCCCACCCTTTTCTCTGCAGGCATGCAGCCCAGTACCAGCTGCAGCTTGGGCGGGCCCGTGACTCTTCTCCCCAGCAGAAGCGACCTTTCCGGCGTGGACATCACCATGTTGAACATGCTCAACCGGAGGGACAGCAACACCAGCACCATCAGCTCGGCCTACCTGAGCAGCCGCCGCTCCTCGGGCATCTCCCCCTGCTTCTCCAGCCGGAGGTCCAGCGAGGCGTCCCAGGCCGAGGGCCGGCCCCAGAACGTGAGCGTGGCCGACTCCTACGACCCCATCTCCACCGACGCCTCGCGCAGGTCCAGCGAGGCCAGCCAGGGAGACGGGCTGCCCAGCCTGCTCAGCCTCACGCCGGCACAGCAGTACCGCCTGAAAGCCAAGTACGCGGCGGCCACGGGCGGCCCGCCCCCCACCCCGCTGCCCAACATGGAGAGGATGAGCCTGAAGACCAGAATGGCCCTGCTCGGGGACAGCAGGGAGCCCGCGGGGGCCCTGCCCCCTGTGCACCCTCCGCGGAGGTGTAGCGACGGGGGCGCCCACGGTCACGGCCGCCGCCCTCTGCTGCCCGCCGACGGGCTGGGCAACGGCGTGAGGAGGGCCAGCGACCCGGTGAGGACGGTGTCCGAGAGCCTCTCCCTGCCGCGGGTGCAGCGCTTCAGCAGCCTGCAGAGCTTCAGCCCTCCAGCGCTGCCTCCCTCCATGGAAAAGCGCAACTTAGTGCTTCAGAACTACACGCGGCCCGAGGGCGGCCAGCCCCGCCACTTCCCGGCGTCTCCCTGTCCTCCGAGCATTACCGAGAACGTCACCCTGGAGTCCCTGACCATGGACGCCGAGCTGAACCTGAACGAGGAGGATTTCTTGCCCGACGACGTGGTGCAGTATTTAAATGCCCAGACCCAAGCAGGGTATGAGCAGCCCTTCCAAAGTGCCGTCTCCGATGACGGCAAAGTGCCCCATGGGCCCGGCCTGGGGAGTGGGCACGGAGACTTTGACCCCCCCGGGCTGCCAGACGGCCACGCCGGCCACGCCAGCCAGCAGTACCGACCGCTCGAGCAGCCTTGCCCGGAAGCCAGCAAATCCGACCTGCCCATTCAGTGGAACGAGGTCAGCTCCGGCAGCGCCGACCTGTGCTCTTCCAAGCTGAAGTGTGGCCACCGGGCCGCGGCGCAGCAGGCCCGAGCCTTCGGCTTCTACAACAACATGGGCGTCCACCCGCAGCATCCCTTGAGGAGCGGGGCCGGCCCCACCGGGGGGTACCCGGCCCTCGCCGAGCCCGGCAGCTCCTACGGCAGCCCAGAGCACTTGGTGAGCCACAGCAGCGGAGGCGGTGGGCCTGGCACCAGTGGGAACGCCTTCCACGAACAGCCCTACAAGGCCCAGCCGTATGGAAACTGCCTCAACAGGCAGCCGGGGGGCCCCGGCCTGCTCGACGGGGCCTGTGGTGCCGGGATTCAAGCGGCAAAGCTGAAAAGCGCCACGGTGCCGGCGAACGGGAGCCAGCCAGATTTTGGCCTGTCGGTGGCGCCCAACGAGTCAGCGGGCGGTGCCGTGAATGGCGTGGCGCCCCAAGACCTGGTGGGCCAGGGGTACCTGGCCCCTCAGCTGCTCAGTGACCACCAAGGGGCAGGCCGCGCCGGCCAGCAGATGCTAGGGCAGGTTAGCGCTACCTCACACATCAACATCTATCAAGGGCCGGAGAGCGGCCTGCCGGGGCACCCCTGTCTCGGCGGCCAGCCGTCCAGCTTGGCAGCTTCCAGGGGCTACCAGGCATGTGCCAGCTACGGGGGCATCAGGCGCCAGGCCATGCTGAGGGGCAGCCTCACTGTGCAGCAGGGACAGCTCAGTGACACCAGTCAGACCTGCAGGGTGAATGGCGTCAAGATGGAGACGCACGGGCAGCCCCATCCGCTCTGTTCGAACGCGCAGAGTTACTCTGGTCAGTTCTATGACCAAACCGTTGGCTTCAGTCAGCAGCAAGACATGAAAACTGGTTCATTCTCCATTTCAGAAGCCAACTGCCTGCTACCGGGGGCCAGCGCCGAGAACTCTGAATTACTCTCCCCAGGTGCTAACCAGGTGACGAGCACGGTTGACAGCCTCGACAGCCATGACCTGGAAGGGGTGCAGATTGACTTTGACGCTATCATAGACGACGGGGACCACGCCAGCCTGATGTCAGGAGCCCTGAGCCCCAGTATCATTCAGAACCTTTCCCACAGCTCCTCCCGCCTCACAACGCCACGCGCGTCCCTCCCACTGCCCGCGCTGTCGGTGAGCACCACCAACATGGCCATCGGGGACATGAGCTCCTTGCTGACCTCCCTCGCGGAAGAAAGCAAATTCCTTGCAGTGATGCAGTAGGTGTTAGGAGAAAGGCTGCCAACCAGCGTGAAACTTTAGCAGTTTAAAAGATTAAATGGACTCAGTTTCTTGCTGGTTTGTTGTTTTGTTGTTGTTGTTGTTTTTGTTTTTGTTTTTTTTTTTAGTCCTGTATGTATTTTAGCAATCTCATCTCACCTAACTGGGATGTGTTTCAAGTATATTCCTTTTATGGAAAAGGACTCTGAACAACCCTAAAGTATTCTAGGGAGAAACTGTCTTCCATTTCAGTTTTGAATCAGTATTGTTACACTCGAATCATCCTCTTTGTTTCCTTTTTTTTTTTTAACTGTAAGCCCGCCCTTCCCCCTTTTTTAGTAAACCAGTGTAAATGTGTGATGTGCATGTTCTTCTTTTCGAAGAGGGGTCAAACGAGAGGATTTGACGTGTTTCTCTGTTACTCAAAGGAAATCGGAGTTGGTGTGCTTTGGACCAAGGGGTTACGCTTCCAGCTTTTTAAATTTTCCTTTACATGTGCTCTATGTTTCTTTTTGTTTTTTGTTTTCTTGGGTGTTTTTTTGGTTGTTGGTTTTTTTGTTTGTTTGTTTGTTTTTGTTTTTTGTAATTCCCACATTGGGCACAAGAATCAGATTATGGATAGTGAGTTGAAGAATCCTTTGTGGGTGGGCTCTAGCAGACATGACCAATTTTTGACGCGCCCCTCCGCCCCCATTCAGGTCAGGGCATGCTTTCGATGGTTGCACACAAGCGGGAATTTGGGGCTCTGGCAGATGAATGAGTTTGCTCACGGTTGGGATTTAGAATTCCTCCCGTCCGTCTGTGTGCTCAGGGCAGGTCCGTCTATGTGCTCACGTCTCAGTTATCCACGTTGCTTCTCCTCCCTCTGTCTCTACGACCGCTCCATGTTGCTCGGCGCTCCAGGGAGAGAGGGGAAGGGCGGTGGGTCTGCGACTTCCATCTGTTCTGGCAAGAAGTTAGGTAGATTGTAGAGTGAAACTACTGGATAGAAATAGTTTGGGGAACATTTGTGGGTTTGCTATATTTGTTGGTTATAATTCCACCTCTTCACCTGTTATCATAGATAACCGAGAATTGATTATATATAGTTCTAAGTATTTAGGTATTTAATAAACGACCCTGCAACCGGCTCTTTCATTAACATACGTTAATTCCACTATAGTGAAGGAGTATTTCTATTCTAAGTACCCTATTTTAAGGGATTTATAAAACTTAGTTGTAAAGGAAAAAGCTCACATACAATGACATTTGGAATAAATCACCTTGACCGTTGTTAGTATTTGAAAGCACTAGGGAGGATGGTTAGTAGATGTGTGGATGCCTTTCTTACACCCTAGCTATTAAATGATGCATCCATTTAAGTTAAATGTTCTAGGCAGTGAGTCCTTCATGCGGACTTAATTTGTACTTTCGTTTTGGATTAAAACATTTAAAGACTAAAAAAGTGCAGCTACTTGCCATGTGCAGCTAATACACATAAAAGACATACTATGTGTGTACAGAGTACATGGATTATCCAGCATTTTACATTTAAAAATATGTAAACTATTAAAAATAAAGTACTAACACCTCAGACTACCTGCTCTTTTTTGTCCCATTGACCCTGGAAGTTGGATTTATCCAAAGTGACTCATGAGTCAGTTGTGTGGCTTTTTCCCCTTTATTCCTGCCATTTAAATTAGTATTCGACAAAGTCAAGTAAAATAAAACATGAGATGATAGGAAAAAATGTTAGCACCAGCCCATTTTTCTCACATTCGTGATCTCTCATTTGGACCAAGAATCTCAGCGTGGAGGTAAATTTGCCCTTTGGGACTTTACGGCTAAGAAAGTTGGGTTTGCTTTCGACCGAATGTTCCTGAAACCGTTGGGAGGGGTGCTGAGACTTCTCCCACCGCTCCCCACCCCCATCCGGCACCGGCTTTTAAGTCAAAGGACGCATCTGCTTTGGAACAGAGCCCCAAAGCAAAAGACAGCTACTGGCGTGAGCTCAGTGGAGTGGCATCTACCACTTCGCAACAGAAAAGAGCCAGGCTCTTTCTGTGTTCCTCAAACAGGTCATGACCCAGTCACAAAATCAGTGGTCCGTTCCCTGAATCTCCTTTTTCCACAAACAGCAGAATCTCTGCACCCTGATCTGATCTTATGAGCTCTCATGGTTTGGCCTGGCCCTGCTCTTGGTTTCCAAGCTTGGGACCTGGGCATTCTGCAGCCTGCTGAGTGAGGACAGTGGTCCCCAGGACCACCCTGCCCTCCTCCTCCATCAGAGTCCCTCCCCAGTAAAACTCCCAGATGTGACCTGCACTTCACAATTACCCTAAGTTCCTACTTTGCCTGCCCTCCGTGGAAGGACGGACGGCAGCTGGGGGAGGACTGTTGTCATCCTGTGCCTCTGCTTTGTCCTGTGGTTTCAGGTGTTTCTCTGCATGGCTCCCTTTCTTCACCTTTTCATACTTGGTTTCCTTCCTTCCGCCCTTAGATTTGCAGAGATAGTCCTACTTCAGTGCAGTCTTTGGCTTCTCTCTGTGGAAATCTCAGAAAGATGGGGAAGCGGGGGGAGGGAGAAGGAAAGTGTACTTTTCCAGGAGTGCCACGATGTGACCCGACAGTCAGTGGAAGGGAGGTCTGTTGGGGCCACTTGGAAGCCTTCCGTCTGTAGACTTGGCATCTCCTCGGGCAGGACCCACCCCCAGCCTCCAGCCTCCAGCCTCCTCCCCACTTCTCCGACCCTCGCGTTTGAGGGTGACGACAGCAGCTCACTAGAGTCCCATCCTACTTCTCAATGCAGGCTCGTACATGCTACTCCTATTGAACGTCTGTGCGAACCGTGTGTTTATTTGTTAAACCGTTTTGTTTTATTTCCTAAAGAGCTAATGAGACTGCACCTGCTGCTCATACGTTGGCTCGTCCTCTTGAGCCGCAGAGTTGTGATTCTTGCGATGTATGTGCCTTATTTTACGTTGATCTTGTCGATGCGAGGGACCAGTTGGTGTTGCCCGATCGCAGCTCGAGGCCGCACGCTCCCAGGCCAGCCGAGAGCACACGATCGGAGCGGAGTCTGAGCTGTCTTGGAACCTGGTTTCCCGTGTTGTTTTGAACTGATGGAGGATGTTCTCTTCTGACCAGTTACTGTTGTGTATCCCGCAAACGTGTAAAATAAAAGACAAGTTCATTTTTTTTTCACCTTTTTTAGATTTTTAAAAAATAAAATGTGTAATCCTTTTTTAAAAGAAACACATGTAAATACATTTAAGTATTGTAGGCATAGTGTTCGGATGTGGCCGGCCCTGGGCCTTCTCAGATCAGCCTGCAGCCGTGCGATGCCCCCGCGCCCACCTCATGCCCAGGGCCACAGTCCCGCCACACGTGGACTCTACTTTTGCTTTCAGAACCACCTAGTCCTTTTGTAACAAAAAGAAAGAACAATGTTTCTTACAATGTCAATAAAAAACACTTTGTACTGAAATTGTTACGGGGTTGTTTATTTGATCCCTAGCTAAACGGAAAGATGCTTCCTTGGGAAAAACCCAGAGCCTGCATTGGGACCAGACCCTCCCCCTGCCCCCCACATACAAGCTGAGTGCACTTCCGCCCCGAGACTCAGATTCCTCATCCCCAAGGCTGAGAATAAGATGCTGGTGCACCCTGCCGGTGGTGACATGGGGGTGTATACCTGGGAGGCACGCCAGTTGTAACTGTCATTGTTTTTCTTAATTTTATCACTTTGCCAAACTGGGGAAGGAGTGTGAATATGGCTCAGTGTCTAACCACTGAACTTGTTTCTCTTCTATAAATTATCCTCTTTTCAAAGGATACGGGGTATAATACATGTTACCAAAATGTTTGACGTGGTGGAAACCTACTTTTCTGTGGCTTTTAAGAACTAACTTCAGGGGTGCCTGGGTGGCTCAGTTGTTAAGTGTCTGCCTTCGGCTCAGGTCATGGTCCCAGGGTCCTGGGATCGAGCCCCGCATCGGGCTCCCTGCTCAGTGGGAAGCCTGCTTCTCCCTCTCCCACTCCCCCTGCTTGTGCTCCCTCTCTTGCTGTGTCTCTCTCTGTCAAATAAATAAATAAAATCTTTAAAAAAAAAAAAAAAAAAGAACTGACTTCAGACAGAAATGTAAGGTATTTCTCTGATTTGTCTTTTCTTATATATATTTTTTCAATATTATACTCTAGATCACCATAAAAGCCTCTAAAGTGTCCCCTTCTTCTTTCTCAGCAGCCGCAGCTTCCCCCTGGTTGTAAGGACCCCAGGCCTCCCGGGATGGTGAGTGTGGCCCTAGAGCATAGGCTTGTAGCTACACCAGCAAGCCCCCAGGGGACTCCCATCCTGTGGGTGACGAATGTGTCCTCCCCTACGGGGATTCTGCAATCATAGGGATGCTTCATGCTCTCCTAATCCACAAGGGAGGACTTGCCCTCCTAAATCCCAAATTCTTTGCTTTCATAACTAGAGCCCTCACATAAGGCATCCAAATGAATTCAGAAAAAAAAAAGGAGGGAAAAAATGAATTTATACTCTACCTTGGTTATAAATTTTCAGCGTAAAAGATATATTCCACGTAGTAAGTCAGAGTAAAACAGGAAAAATGAGGCTCATGGAAAAGACAGGAGGGAAATGGAATGCCCCAGGAATGGGGCACATCCCTTAGATGCAGTTAACTGCGAGCAGGCAGACAGGTGCGGCTCGCAGCTTGGGGTTTAAAACACACCTCCCGAGAAGGAGACGCAGGAGCAGAGTTGGGGGTAAAATGGTAGAGATGCAATCCATTCAGTATTTCATAAAGGCTTAAGTAATTTGGGGAATTCAAAGATGTTATACATTACCCAAATGAGAACTTCATAAGAGAATGCTAGGATAGATGGAGGAATCAATCCACTGCCAAAATATCATATTTATCCTTTTCTCCTTCAGTGTTCTTCTTTTCTTGGCAGTTTTTTTCCCCCTTTGGTTTTACTTCATAACGCCTTTACCATTCCAAATACAATCTGGGCTCATCTTTCTGCTAATATTAGTTTTTATTTAAAAAAAAAATTCATTTTACCAACATAGGCCTAGATGATTATGCCTACCTAGGCATTCAACTTCTTCATATTTTTTAGAAATAGTCCTTGAATCTAAACTGTTATTTTCGCTTTTTAAAGTTTCCCACGCACTGTGTGGCCACACAGGAAGGAAGGAAGACAGAAATGTAAGCTATTTCTCTCATTTGTCTTTTCTTATATATTTTTTTTCAATATTATACTCTAGATCACCATAAAAGCCTCTAAAGGGTCCCCTTCCTCTTTCTGAGTAGCAGGGTCCCTGCCTTCAGACGACATACGTTTTATCTGACGAGCAAAGCACAGTGTGCCCATAAGCGTCTAGCCCCGTGGGAGGGACAGACTCGGAACCACAGAATACAGTGGCATGCCCAGTGGGAGATGATCAGAGGGAGTTCAGTTGGGGCCCTGTCCCTCGGAAGTGCATAGGACAGGGCTTCTCAACCTCTGTATTGTTGACATTGTGCCTCAGTGAACCTTTGTGGGGGGAACTGCCCTGTATTCTGTGGGATGGTTAGTGGATTCCAGGCCACTGCCCACTAGACGCCAGTAGCATCCTCCGTCCCAAGTTGTAACCACCAAAAATGTCTCTAGACATTGCCACCTGTTGCATGTGGAGAAAAATGTTTCCAGGTTGAGAGGGGATGAAAATACAAGGGGGACATACTGCAGGCAGGTGCCCAAAAGAGACTCGAGTACAGACCCGGACTCGGGAGCCTTCGGTACACAGGTGACGGGTGAAGCCAGTGGTAAGAGCGCCATTACCGGGCGCAGGTGTGCGAGGCTGAGGACCAAGCCCCAAGGAACGCCGGCCCCGTGGGCCGAGAGGAGGGGTGGGCACATGGGAAAGGGGGCAGAGGAGCGCAGGAAGGTGTGGTCTAGAAACAGGGAGGCGGATAATCAGGAGGCCAATGTGGTCAAAAACAACACGTAGGTCACGTAAAACACGGACTGACAAATACCGGATTCGGGAGTTAGGGCCCCCTGGGTGGTGGTGGGGGGTGCCTGGGAACAGAAGCCACGTGGCCGCCGCTGAGCACTGAACAACAGGGGGATTTGGTGGCCTCTTCTGAGCGGTGTTCCTGAGGTGGGAGAAATGGGCACGCCGCAGAGTGTGCGATACATACTTTCAAGGGAAAGGAAAGACAGGGGGTCAAGGAGAGGTGGAAAGTGGGGTTTTTCTTACGATTCTTCCTCTTCCTTCCTTCCTTCCTTCCTTCCTTCCTTCCTTCCTTCCTTCCTCCCTCCCTCCCTCCCTCCCTCCCTCCCTCCTGTCCATCCTTCTTCCTTCTTTCATGCCTTCCTTCCTTCCTTCCCTCCTTCCCTCCTTCCTTCCTTCCTTCCTTCCTTCTGTCATACAAGAGGCCTGTGTTCATCCTCCAATAGGAAAGAGGCAGAACAGAGGAGGTGGTTGATGTTACGGCGAACAGAACAAGCATCCAAACTGACTGGATCATTGGACAGACGCCTGCCCTTCTGGGAAAAAAGGGATAGGGATGAGGATGAGGGCAGGTTTAGACAGATTTGTGGAATGGAATTTACTGGGGACAAGACTGAAGTGGGAAATTATTTTGATCTTGTTGGGGAAACTAACTTTTAAAGATTTTATTTATTTATTTATTTATTTATTTATTTATTTATTTTAGAGAGAGTGCGGGGGAGGGGCAGAGGGAGAGGGAGAGGCAGAGAATCTCAAGCAGACTCTAGGCAGGGCTCGATCTCACCACCCTGGGATTCAGGACCCTGAGATCATGACCTGAGCTGAAACTAAGAGTCGGAGACTTAACTAACTGAGCCACCCAAGCGCCCCCAGGGAAACTAATTTTTAAACCCACCTTGGGTAGCTCAGTCTGTTAAGCATCTGCCTTCCGCTCAGGTCATGATTCCAGGGTCCTGGGATCGAGCCCCACATCAGGGTCCCTGCTTGGTGGGAAGCCTGCTTCTCCCTCTCCCACTCCCCCTGCTTGTGTTCCCTCTCTCGCTATGTCTCTGTCAAATAAATAAATAAAATCTTTAAAAAAAAAACAAACCCACCTTTGGCAGGTATGGACAGTCGGGAGGGGAGGGGACGGGAAGAGGCACCCTTGGACTCACACAGGGCCCAAAGCTGCTCCACTCTAGGGAAGCAGGAGAGAGGGCCAGGGAGGGGCTGCGACGGGCTCTGCGCTATGGGCCCCAGCTTCTTCCCACTCCCCAGGAGGCGGACTCCATCCCTGCCCTGCAGGCAGAGCATGCCTAGGGTAATGATGCCCAGGACCCATAGGGTTTCATCACTGGCTCTTCACCAAGTAAGCAAGGAACTTTACGTGGAACCCCCGGTCAATGGTGCATAGGGGTTAACTGTTTTTCATGTTATAGGACTGTTCTAATAAAATACCCACTTCCCCACTCCTGCCTGGGCTTGCTGCCTGCCAGAGGTCTGCAGGCCCAGCTCACACCACTGTGTTGCTTCTGATGTCCCCTCTGCTTGAGCCTGCCCAGGCCCCAGCTGAGTGAGCAGCGGGAAACGGCCTGGCAGGCTGGAGGGCGCACCAGCAGCGGGGGCCGCCTCACCGGAGGGCCTCCCGGGGGACCAGGGCCTGCTGCATGACCACGCTGGGGGAGGGCAGGGTGCGTGGACTGGCTCTGCTCTTCCCACAAGGCTTCTGTCTAATTAGCATGTTTGCTCAAGCTCCATCTAGAAGATCCCCTGGTCACTCCAGTTAGAGGCAGCTAGAACCCTATCCTGTCCCTGATTTTGAAAAAGGTCTAGCCTTGAAATGTGGGCCTCTGCTACCAGGGGTGAGAGGGATATTGCGGGAGTCACCTCCCTCCTAGCTCTGCATGCTCAGACCATTGAAGCAAACCCTCAGATGGGCGTTGGTGGTATTTAGGACCCAGGGCGTCACTCCCGGTGTTCTGCAAATGCCCTCAGCCGCTGGAGATCTCCTGAGATGGAAGTCTGCCTTCTCTGAGGGCAGCTGAAGGGGATGCAGGAAGAGAACTCAGTGGTCCACTCCTTTGCTCAGCCGACCCTCCAGGACCTCCACTCCTGCAGGGGCCTCCCAGGGGAGGCGAAGAGAAGGCCTACCCGTGCTGAGCAGCCAGCAACCTGGCGCGGTTTGAATTCTGTGGGTCTGAGGATCCCTGTTGTCCCCCTGTGGCTGTGAAGCCTCCCAGGCTCTGAAGTTCTAAGTGCTAGGGCCCCACGTGACCCCCGCTCAGAAGCTGGGCTGCGGATCCTCGAGCTGGGGGCCCTCGGGGCTTGCAAGAGCCAAACGCACTGCGGAGGTGTGATTCACTGAGCTCCCAGAGAGAAGGGAGGCAGCCAGCTGGAAGAGGCTCACTGAACAGCCGGGCCAAGGAATTCCATCACTGTTTGGAGGGAGACGAGCAGCTAGCTACCACCCTTCTCCTCCCTTGCTGAGGCACAGAGGTGGATGTGAGCCAGGGCTCCGGGGGAGAAGGGGAAGGACCCGAGTCACGTCCCTGACCACCACGATTATAAGGGGTCTGCGGCCACGTCCCCAGGGAGTCCAGGCCAGAAACACTTGTGTTTTCATTGGAGGGTGATTCTGACAACCCCACATGTTTACCCAAAACATACCTAGATGCATTCGCCCAGAGGCAATTTTTAATAGGCTGCAAACTTGGTAGGCAAGAAAAATCACATCGGCTCACAGATGAACGGAGAAGTCCAGCGTCACAGCTCAATGATCGTCCACAAGCTCCTGAAGAAGAGACGATGTCCCCCTGGACCAATCTCGGGCTCTCTGGCCGGCTGTTTACAGAGCCATTGCATCCATCCAGCAGCGACCCGGCTGTTCTCCAGAAAGTGGCTTCGCCGTGACCCCAGGCCTCTGGACGCCTCCCATTCGACCTACATCCTTCCAAAGATGAAGTCATGAAACATCATGATAAATACTCCCCCTGAAGTTCACGCAAAGAACAAAAGCCACAGTTCCCATGGAGGCTCCCTCCCCCTTCCCCTTGAGCTTGGATAAATGTGTCACGTGAGCAGAGGTAACCGGAAACCTGTGATGCTCTCTCACCCACCTCTGCTCCTCTACTTGCGTCTCAAGGCAGTTGGGAGAACAGAACAAGGTTCTGTTGTCCTACGAGACAGAAGGGCAGGGAATAACCCTTCTGTGCGTCACCTTGAGCTCGTGTCTTCCTTTGCTGTGTAGTTTGAGATGATTGGGTATCACTTCCCTCTGTTCCGACTGAGCCCCCCGCAGCTTCCAACATGGCGGTGATCCAGCTTGTTTGAAATGCCTTCTGAAGCTATTGTAAATCAAGTGGATTTAATAGTCAGCCAAAAGGAAGGTTTTCGAAAATAAGCCGATTTTAATCCATCCTTGCCAGCCATGTGCCCTAGAATTCCAGCTTCATTCAGACCTAAGGGTTCCCTTCAAAGAAGGAGCATGAAGTGGGTGAAGGGAAGGGATGTCCCGACACCATCCCCAGCTGGGGTCCTGCGATTGGGTTCTGGCCCTCTCCACCTGGATGGAGGCGCCAGCGCAGGGCTCACGGGTGAAGGGCTCCGTCTTCCACAAGACTGCTCCCACTTCCGAAGCCAGCCACAAGGTCGGGGGTCCGCAGGCCACCTGCACTCTGACTGACTATAAATTCGGGGGTTCCCATGACCCCTCAGGTCAATCATTTTCCAGAATGACTCACAAATATTTATATTTGTTTTATTATGAAGGATGCAACTCCACATCCAGCCACATGAATGCATGCATAGGGCAAAGTCTGGGAGGTGCTTGACCTCAGAGCTTCTCTGCCCCACCTTGTGCGGTCAGGGTCAGTCACCTTCGGGGCACATCAGTGCGTTCACTAACTGGGAGTCTCACTGAATCTCAGCGCCCAGAGGTTTAATCAAGGTCTCATTATGAAGGCATAATTGATAAAATCACTGGCCACGTGATTGACCTCAATCTCCAGCACGCCCCTCCCAGAAGTCAGGCTGGCTCAAGATTGCAAACTTTTTTCTTTTTTAAAGATTTTATTTATTTCCTTGAGAGAGAGAGACAGAGACAGCGAGAGAGAGCATGGGGGGGGGGGGAGGAGAGGGAGAAACAGACTCCCCGCTGAGCAGGGAGCCTGACCGAAGCTCCGGCTCCATCCCAGGACCCTGAGATCATGACCTGAGCTGAAGGCAGACGCTTAACCGACTGAGCCACCCAGGCACCCCAAGATTGTAAGCTTCTAATCACAGGGTTAGTTCGCCCAGTGACCAGCCCCCATCCTGAATCTATCTAGGGACCCACCTTGGTCACCTCATTAACATAAACTCAGGTGTGATCCAAGAACCTCATGCATAACAAAAGCACTGCTCTCATTGGGGAAATGCCAAAGGGATTTAAATCTCCCCAAATTCTTTATTATGTGACAGGGGGCTTCTCCTTGGAAACATCCAGAACACAGAAAGAATGGGTGAGAATAAGCTGTGCCTGAAGCTGAGGTCCCTGCTCCCCGGAGAGCAGCTGACCCCAGCTGCGTCAGGACAGAGTGCCAGCTAGATGTGCAGCTTACTTACACCTCTGAGCTTCAATGTTCCCATCTGCAAAAGGGCCTCAATTATAGTGTCTCCCCCAGAGTGGCTGTGGGGAGGGCTTGAGAGGCTGGAGAGAAAATGCCGAGCACGTGTGGTGCCCAGCAAAGGCTCCATGAAAGTTTATTGTTGCTGTTCCTTCTTTTCCCTCACATAGCCACTGATTCCACACAACAGGTGATAGAAAGGAGGCCCACAGCGCACAGGAAGACAGAGGGCTGCCGGGAGCCAGAGGCCCTCACAAAGGGATGCATTCAGGCCCTCACTCCTCAGCCAGGGCCTGCTAGTCGGTTCTTGACTCAATGCCGACAGATGGACTTATGCACCGGGGTCGGTGGTCTCAGAGGCCCCTTCCTGCAGACCTGGAGACAGAAGAATCAAAAAGGCCAAGGAACAGATACTAAAGCCACTTTGTCCAAGGTATAATAGGTCCCCAATAGACAGTGATGCTAGAATGTAGACTTCTTAGTTCTGGAAGAGCAAAAGAGTGCAATGATTTTTTAAAAAGATATTTTATTATCATGTATACACACCCACAAATGTATTGCACAATCCAGATACACGCTGCTACCCTTTCAGCCTCCGCTCCCCCCAGGGCGCCCCCTCCCCCCAGGGCTCCCCCAATGCTCCCCACCAGGGCATGCCCCCCACGGCTCCCCCCACGGCTCTCCCCCACCCCCAGGGCTCCCCCATGGCTCTCCCACAACCCTCCCCCCATGGCTCCCTCCAGCCCCCAGGGCATCCCTCCACAGGCTCCCCCCCAACAGCTCCCCCTCCCCCGCCAGGGCACCCCCCAACACTCTCCCCCACTGCTCCTCCCTCCCCCCAGGGCGCCCCCCAACAGCTCCCCCCGCCACGGCACTTCGGTGGCATCCACACATTCTTCTCTTGCATGAGATTTGGGCTCAGAAATCATCCTTGAAGCCGCACAGACCTCTTGTTCCAACTTCACCGTGGTTATTTCACTACAGTAGCTTTGAAAGCCAACGATCATTTCTTAATGATTATTGTATCACACATTTTGTTCTTTGGATGCTTCAGGTATTTAGATTTTGAGATAAACAATCTTCTATAGAATTCCAGATTACGACTCAGTGGTGACCGGAAACAGTTCTATGCAAAGACAGCCACCCCTAATCTTTTGATGTGCTTACTCCCCATTTTTGTGGTGATGAATTTTTTTTCAAATAACCCTTATTTTCTTATTATAAAATGAATACATACTCCTTGTGGAAAATAGAACACAAAAAAACCATCAGAATCGAAAAATGGTCACCTGTCATTCAACCACCCAGAAATAACTGCTGTTAACAATTTGTGATCTAGTTCTGGGTCTTTCACACATAACATTTAATGGTGAGCATTTTTCCATGTCCTTCAAGCTTCTTGATTATTTTTTCAAAGTGGGCTCCACGCCCAGCATGGAGCCCAATGCAGGGCTTGAACTCAAGACCTTGAGATCAAGACCTGAGATGAGATCAAGGATCAGACGCTTAACTGACTGAGCCGCCCATGCACCCCCCCTTCAAAGTTCTTTAAAAAATAAAAACCAAACACGTGGCTGTGGGGGAGGAGACGGAAAGACCACTGATCGAGGATCAGGAGATCAGACCACATATCCATGGCCAGGTCTTCCTGCCTCAGAGCCCCAGCCCCCTGCCATGCTCTTTCTTTCCCGGAGCTTGTGTATCGGCAACATTGTGATGATTTTCACACACAGGGTAAGGAAGATACTGAAGAGGACGGGCAGAGCCGCCGAGTGCATGCTGGGTCCAGGAAAAATAGGTGATGACGGACACAAGTCATGAATGAAGCACAAGTGTGGAACATGGGGTCAAAAGAGCAAAGGCTCAGGGACCCCTCAAACTCTCCAGCCTGCTGCAGCCACATAGTCCACGTAGATCCCAGGAGGCAGATGGGGACAGTTCAGATGATGAACGGCCTGGGAAGACAAGATGGGCAATCCAGGCCTTTTACCCTTAGCCCAGATCCGAGAGCAGGCAAGGGCTGGAGAAAGCGAACCAGGCTTCCTGTGCACCTGCGGTTCCGCCTCCGCTTCCTGGAGCCGGCCTCCTGTGCGCATGCTTACTGTGCAGGTATTAGCTGCCCCAGGTATCAGCAGGGACGGCTGGCTGTCAGGTGGTTGGAGGTGACCCAACCCACCCAGATGGTGGGGCTCCCCGGAATGGGCGGGTTCGTGCCCATTCCAAGAGGAGCGCAACCACTGACCACTGGGAGGTGGGGGCACTTCTTTTGATGCTCAAGGTCTCGCCGGTGCTCCCTGCGTCTCTGTTCTTCTCCGTGGGTGGCCCTCTCCCTCCACTTGGGGTGGTGGGGCCCTGGGGGCTGCCGGCAAGGCCACCAGTAACCATCAATTCTTGGCCACGGCATGCTGGGGCCTCCAACCTCAGGCAGGTTCCTGGAGCAGCCAAGATTTTGCAGGCATCGAGTGGTGGATCTGTGGGGCTGCTGCTAGGGGGGCATCATGAGGGGCAAGCATCGTCTCTCAGACAGAACTGGAGCTGAGCTTGAGTGTTGCCGTGACACAAGTGTTCCACGTGTTCCTCTCTCCGTCCTCCTTTTCTGCTGCTCTTCTCTTCATGCCTCTTTCCCAGCAGACTGGCTCTGCATGGTGTGGCAGGTGGTGGCCCACATCCCCCAGGCTCTTAGATCAGAGTGACTGTCACCTGAACAGATGGAATTTTTTCTCAGTCACAGCTCCAGCATTCCTGGGGAGGGTGTAGGAATGGCTCAGCCAGGTTAGAGGCTGTGCTCATCTCAGCCAAGGGTGGAGGATTGACTCATCAGAGGCTGGAGAGCCCTCCCTGTGCATGGGCCTTGGGGAGGAGGGTGGCTCTCTGGGGGCTGCACATCCACGTCAGGCCGCAGCCTAGAAGCGGAAGGGAAATGGGGTCCCTCTGAAGGAGGGTGCTCTCTGGAAATGAGAGGAAACACCTTGAACCCCAGCTCTTCCTTTGGGTTCCGATGGGACACCGGTCCCATGGATCTTGCTTCATTTGGGGGTGGTCGTCAAGAAGGCCCCTGTCTGATCCTTCTTAGTACGTTTTCATCCTTCATTCTCCAGAGCTTTCTTGTCTCCCATCACACGGTCCTGAGATACGGTGTTTATTTAGAAACCTCACCAAACCACTGGGGTCCGGCTGCATTTCTTGGTGCTTTGAGAGTGACCAAGCCTGAGTCCCCGACTACGGGGATCCAGTGAAGTACGGTAATAGCTACTGTATTCACACACCCAGTCACAGACCCGCTACAGACCCAGCAACAAACCTGGCCACAGACCCGCTACAGACCCGCTACAGACCCGCTACAGACCCGCTACAGACCTGCTACAGACCCGCTACAGACCCAGCCACAGACCTGCTACAGACCCAGCCACAGACCCAGCCACAGACCCAGCCACAGACCCGCTACAGACCCGCTACAGACCTGCTACAGACCCGCTACAGACCCGCTACAGACCTGCTACAGACCCGCTACAGACCCACTACAGACCTGGCCACAAACCTGGCCACAGACCTGCTACAGACCTGCTACAGACCCAGCCACAGACCCAGCCACAGACCCAGCCACAGACCCGCTACAGACCGGCCACAGATCTGCTACAGACCCGCTACAGACCTGCTACAGACCCGCTACAGACCCGGCCACAGACCTGCTACAGACCCGCTACAGACCCGCTACAGACCCAGCAACAAACCTGGCCACAGACCTGCTACAGACCCGCTACAGACCCGCTACAGACCCGCTACAGACCCAGCAACAAACCTGGCCACAGACCTGCTACAGACCTGCTACAGACCCGCTACAGACCCGCTACAGACCTGGCCACAAACCTGGCCACAGACCTGCTACAGACCCGCTACAGACCCAGCCACAGACCTGCTACAGACCCAGCCACAGACCTGCTACAGACCCGCTACAGACCCGCTACAGACCCGCTACAGACCTGGCCACAAACTTGGCCACAGACCCGCTACAGACCTGCTACAGACCTAGCCACAGACCCACTACAGACCCGCTACAGACCTGCTACAGACCCGCTACAGACCCACTACAGAACCACTACAGACCTGCTACAGACCTGCTACAGACCCGCTACAGACCTGCTACAGACCCGCTACAGACCTGCTACAGACCTGCTACAGACCTGGCCACAGACCCGCTACAGACCCGCTACAGACCTGCTACAGACCCAGCCACAGACCCGCTACAGACCTGCTACAGACCCGCTACAGACCCGCTACAGACCTGCTACAGACCTAGCCACAGACCCGCTACAGACCCGCTACAGACCCGCTACAGACCTGGCCACACACCTGGCCACAGACCTGCTACAGACCTGCTACAGACCCAGCCACAGACCTGCTACAGACCCAGCCACAGACCCAGCCACAGACCCGCTACAGACCCGGCCACAGACCTGCTACAGACCCACTACAGACCCGCTACAGACCTGCTACAGACCCGCTACAGACCCGCTACAGACCTGCTACAGACCTAGCCACAGACCCACTACAGACCCGCTACAGACCTGCTACAGACCCGCTACAGACCTGCTACAGACCTGCTACAGACCTAGCCACAGACCCACTACAGACCCGCTACAGACCTGCTACAGACCCGCTACAGACCCGCTACAGACCCGCTACAGACCTAGCCACAGACCCACTACAGACCCGCTACAGACCCGCTACAGACCCGCTACAGACCTGCTACAGACCCACTACAGACCCGCTACAGACCCGCTACAGACCTGCTACAGACCTGCTACAGACCTAGCCACAGACCCACTACAGACCCGCTACAGACCCGCTACAGACCTGGCCACACACCTGGCCACAGACCTGCTACAGACCCGCTACAGACCCGCTACAGACCTGCTACAGACCTAGCCACAGACCCACTACAGACCCGCTACAGACCCGCTACAGACCCGCTACAGACCTGCTACAGACCCGCTACAGACCCGCTACAGACCTGGCCACAAACCTGGCCACAGACCTGCTACAGACCTGCTACAGACCCAGCCACAGACCCAGCCACAGACCCGCTACAGACCCAGCCACAGACCTGCTACAGACCCGGCCACAGACCTGCTACAGACCCGCTACAGACCCGCTACAGACCTGCTACAGACCCGCTACAGACCCGCTACAGACCTGCTACAGACCTGCTACAGACCTGCTACAGACCTGCTACAGACCCAGCCACAGACCTGCTACAGACCTGCTACAGACCCGCTACAGACCCGCTACAGACCCGCTACAGACCTGCTACAGACCCGCTACAGACCTGCTACAGACCTAGCCACAGACCCACTACAGACCCGCTACAGACCCGCTACAGACCTGCTACAGACCCGCTACAGACCCGCTACAGACCCGCTACAGACCCGCTACAGACCTGGCCACAAACCTGGCCACAGACCTGCTACAGACCTGCTACAGACCCAGCCACAGACCTGCTACAGACCCAGCCACAGACCCGCTACAGACCCAGCCACAGACCTGCTACAGACCCGGCCACAGACCTGCTACAGACCCGCTACAGACCCAGCCACAGACCTGCTACAGACCCGCTACAGACCCGGTACAGACCTAGCCACAGACCCACTACAGACCCGCTACAGACCTGCTACAGACCTGCTACAGACACGCTACAGACACGCTACAGACCCGCTACAGACCCACTACAGACCCGCTACAGACCCGCTACAGACCCGGCCACAGACCAGCTACAGACCCAGCCACAGACCCGCTACAGACCCGCTACAGACCCGGCCACAGACCCGCTACAGACCCGCTACAGACCCGGCCACAGACCTGCTACAGACCTGCTACAGACCTGGCCACAGACCCGCTACAGACCTGCTACAGACCTGCTACAGACCTGCCACAGACCTGGCCACAGACCTGCCACAGACCCGCTACAGACCCACTACAGGCCCCCTACAGACCCCCTACAGACCCGCTACAGACCCGCTGCAGACCCGCTACAGACCCGCTACAGACCTGGCCACAAACCTGGCCACAGACCTGCTACAGACCCACTACAGACCTGCTACAGACCCAGCCACAGACCTGCTACAGACCCAGCCACAGACCCAGCCACAGACCCACTACAGACCGGCCACAGACCTGCTACAGACCCGGCCACAGACCTGCTACAGACCCAGCCACAGACCTGCTACAGACCCGCTACAGACCCACTACATACCTGCTACAGACCCGCTACGGACCCGCTACAGACCCGCTACAGACCCGCTACAGACCCGGCCACAGACCCGCTACAGACCCGCTACAGACCCGCTACAGACCCGGCCACAGACCCGCTACAGACCCGGCCACAGACCCGCTACAGACCCGGCCACAGACCCGCTACAGACCCGGCCACAGACCCGGCCACAGACCCGCTACAGACCCGCTACAGACCCGGCCACAGACCCGCTACAGACCCACTACAGACCCGCTACAGACCCGCTACAGACCCGCTACAGACCTGCTACAGACCCGCTACAGACCCGGCCACAAACCAGCTACAGACCCAGCCACAGACCCGCTACAGACCCGCTACAGACCTAGCCACAGACTAGCTACAGACCCACTACAGACCTGCTACAGACCTGCTACAGACCTGGCCACAGACCTGGCCACAGACCTGGCCACAGACCTGCTACAGACCTGCTACAGACCCGCTACAGACCCGCTACAGACCCGCTACAGACCCGCTACAGACCTGCTACAGACCTGCTCTAGACCTGGCCACAGACCCGCTACAGACCTGCTACAGACCCGCTACAGACCTGCTCTAGACCTGGCCACAGACCCGCTACAGACCCGCTACAGACCCGGCCACAGACCTGCTACAGACCCGCTACAGACCCGCTACAGACCCGGCCACAAACCTGGCCACAGACCTGCTACAGACCCGCTACAGACCTGCTACAGACCCAGCCACAGACCCAGCCACAGACCTGCTACAGACCCGGCCACAGACCTGCTACAGACCCAGCCGCAGACCTGCTACAGACCTGCTACAGACCCGGCCACAGACCTGCTACAGACCCAGCCACAGACCCCCTACAGACCTGCTACAGACCCGGCCATAGACCCGCTACAGACCCAGCCACAGACCCGGCCAGAAACCTGGCCACAGACCCGCTACAGACCCGGCCACAGACCCGCTACAGACCCGACCACAGACCCACTACAGACCTGCTACAGAGCCGGCCACAGACCTGCTACAGACCCAGCCACAGACCTGGCCACAGACCCGCTACAGACCTGGCCACAGAGCCAGCCACAGACCCGGGTTGTATTTTGCCACGAGTGCTCACAGCAGCCCTGTCCTCTGTACCACCGTGAAACAGAGAGAGGTAAGTTACCCGCCTGCAACCACTCAGCAGCCCTCAAATGACACGTGAACTTGGATTCAACCCCGGTCTCCACACTTCCTGTTTAGAGACTCGAAACATGGTCACCGGGGATCACCAAGGGGCATGGCGGTGGCCACCCCTGCTGAGCTTGGGTCAGGGAGTATGTTCATCTGCACAGAGGTGGTCATTTATGGTCCCCCTCCCACTGGTGTTAGCTGGATGACCTGGGGCAAGTCGACACGGCTGTGCCTCAGTGTCCCCATCTGTAGAACAAGACAATGGGAGACAGGTTACTGCGTCAGTGAGAGAGACGAGCTAATTCTTGGACAGCGCTGGGGGCACCAGGCCAACAGTACAAGCTCACAGTTCAGGCTCCAGGGAAGGGGTCCAGGGACATGAGTGAAATGTTGGGACAATGTCTTTTCAGGGGATGACAAGGTGGCCGAGAAAGGCATAGGAGATGGCATGAGATGGGAAGGTGGAGCCCCATGGGTGGGGGTTGGAAGGAGACAAGGTAGGCTGGAGAAAGGGGTGGGCAGACCGGGTTGATAGGAGCAAAGACTCAGGCTAAGTTTACAAGGCCCTGACACCCACTGAGGGAATCTGGGCTTGGCTGCGAGGACCAGAACCTGGGGTGGGGGCGGACAGCAGGTGACCTGGGTGTTGTGCTTTTGGAGAGCAGTTTAGACTGAGAGCGAGAAGGCCAAAGCAAGTCAGCGATGCCCAGTGAGAAGGGACGCCCCATTTGCTACGAGAACAGCCCTCGCCTTATGGAGTTTAGTGTCCAAAGGCAGGTCCGTTGCACAATGTAGGCAAGAAAAAAATTTCTGACCCTCAATTCCTAACTCTATGTCCTCAAGTCTAGGAGGGAAGGGAAGGCGAGGTGTATTTCCAGAACACTCAGCCAGCAGACCCAGGTTCCGACTGCCACTCCTCTCCCTCCCTACACACTCCCCTCAGCACACATTTGGAGGCCTTGAGGGGAACCGCCAGGCTGGGCAGCATTTAGTAGTGGCTTCTCAGGGGGCAGAACTGAACTGTGCCAGCCTCCTCCCGGGCTGTACTGCCACCCTGTGGTGGACGCGGGAATTCCACCCACTCTCTTCCCTGGTTCAGAGCCACCCAAGTCTGGGTCCACATCTGCCCTCCTGGCTGATGGGGAAAGCACCAGTGGACCCAACACATGGAACTGTTTCCCTTGTAGAAGTGTAATGTAGGGATGGCATATTAGGTAAAAAGTGGTATCCCAGGGGCTCCTGGGTGGCTCAGTCGTTAAGTGTCTGCCTTTGGCTCGGGTCCTGGGATCGAGCCCCGCATCAGGGTCCCTGCTCAGCGGAGAGCCTGCTTCTCCCTCTCCCACTCCCTCTGCTTGTGTTCCCTCTCTCACTGTCTCTCTGTCTCTATCAAATAAATAAAATCTTTTAAAAAAGTGGTATCCTGGGAGATCAGTTCAAATGTGCTTGGGATTCTAAATTTTCCAATCCGTATGAACTTAATTGGACAAACATCTCTGCTGCTGCTGACTTCCCTTCATCTGAACCTTTCATCTGATACTGTCTTCATTTTCTATTGAATAGAAACAGGAGGGAGTCCTTGGGCTGCCTGGGACGGAGAAGCGTGTGTGTGCTAGCCCTAGCCCTCCAGTGACCATACCTGCGTACCGCCTGGACAGTGCCATCCAGCTCTGAACCAGGACAGCCCTCAGACTCCCTGCATCCCTGGAGCGAGCAGATCCGGCTTACCCTAGAGCGTCCTTGTCTACCTCCAATTTCCTTTCTCTTTGTAAAGCTGTGCCTCCTTTTATTTTGGAAGGCACAAATAGGACACCTTCCGTCAACCCCTCTGTGAGACGGGGATGAGAGTAGGTGGTCAGAGCCATGAGTTACAACAGGACGAGGATGAACTTTGAGTTGTGTGTCCTGGAGGAGCAGTGGGCTCTGTCCAGGTTATTCAACCTTCGGTGAGCCTCTGATTCCTTATCTGTAAAATGGGGGCGATCTCTACCTAGTAGAGGGGTTGTAAGGATCACATGAGGTGTTTGCTCTTTATGCCACTCACCCCAGGCCACCTAGCAAGGTCCTTTTCCCCCCTTACTCCCTTGAGTGTTTAAACTTAATTGGGTTGTGATCCTTATATGCAAGTCCAGATAATCTTCTCCAACATGGATATAGGAGATGTCTCTGCAACCGGAAGGATGTAACCCTGCCCTCCAAAAGGGGAGGGGCAGGTCACGGTGATGACCACGTGTGCCCCCTAGGAAGCCCAGGGGCAGGGGAAACTCGCAGACTTGAAGAGCAGAAGGTAAAAGAGATCAACAAGTGCCCAAGGCTCCCTAACTGGTCTGGACAGAGCTCAGCCAGATGCTCAGCCAGATGCTCAGCCAGCGCTAGGGCAGAACTCACACATCTGGGGCTTCATGGACTGCCTCCCGGAGGAGAGCAGGGCAGGACAGAGGGTTACAGACTCAGAGGCTGGGTGTGCAGGGGGAGTGGGATCCCTGCATGAGAGGGAAGGGGGGTTTCTAGGTGACCCAGCAGGGGTCCAGGAAGGGAGGTGAGAGTGAGCACAAGGTCATGGGCAGTCTGGGTGAAAGGGAGGCTGCCAGACACAGGGCGGTGGGGGGAGGGGAGCCAGCTGGGGGCCGGGGGAAGAGAGGAGGGCATCAGGGGCAAATGTCCAAGAGGTCAGGGAATTGGAACTCCTGTGAGTGGGCATTTCCGCTCGTAGTTCATCTCTGATGGTCTCGATACGTTTCTCCAAACAGAGATTATGTACTTGTGGGTGAAAGGGAGGAGAAAGACGAAAGAAACGCAGTGGTGTCCCAGACGGGACTCGGTGCCCTCGGGGACGGAGGCCAGGCATCCCTTGCCCACTGATGGCTAACGATCTATGGTTCTTTGATTCTATACGTTCCAGCAGTCGTCCGGCAGCCAAGGCCACCGCTCAAACTGCGGCCGTTGTGGGCGTTTTTGTCACGAAGTTCAGTTTTATCACTTAGGAAGTCCTATGGAGACAGGCGAGGTTTGCTCCCCCTGCTTTCTTGGGGAAAAGTGCTTTGAGGCTGTGACGCTGGGGGCCGGGTGAGAAACGGCGGTCACACACTGCCCCCTGGTGACCGCGGCGGTTGTTGCACCGCGGCTGCCCGCCAAGGCCCGGAAGAGCGGCTGGGCAGCGGGGCTGCCTCCTTACCTAACCAACCTCCGTCCCGGTATTTTGCGTTTCTTAGAAGTGATCTTCCCAACAGTCAATGGCGAGGACCAGTTTTGGTGCTTACCAACCTGTTTGCGCAGGTGTAGGCCATACAACCCCACAGAGGGGGAAATAATCCCAGAAAAAGTGTGGAAGTGGGGTCTGCACGTCCCGTTCCGCGGCAGCCCGCCTGGGAGCGGGTTTGTGTGATGGAGCGGGTTTGTGTGATGGTCCGCTTTGCAGACCGATTGGGATTCAAATATGGAGCTGCCACGTAGTAGCTAGGTGACCTACAGGGTGGGCAAGGCACTTAATCTGGCTACCCCTTCTTTATTCAGTCAACTGAGGTCTAAGTTCAGGTGCCCCTGTGCTAGGAAGCCCGAGTTAGCAAAGAAGTGGATTCTAACCTCGGGGAGGTTATTACAGGTGGTGGAGCGCTTAGACCAACGGAGAGCATTCTGAATAATGCGCCATACCCTTCAGGGAAGGGCGTCTTGGGGACCCTGTTATGTGAGGACTGGGGACTGTGGTACCTGAACGTTACTGAGATAACACGAATAAAGCATTTAGTGTGGTGTCTGGCGCACAAGAAGCAAAACATGATAGTTATCAGGGCTCCAAAGGGGTCTTACCAAGGCGGGGGCAGCAGGAGGTGTGGGGAAGGGTGGCCCCAGTAGTCCGTGGGAGGGATTGTCTAGACCAGCACCATTCAACAGAAATAGACCGTGACCCTCATGAGGAAAGTTTTTTAAAAGTGAAATTAATTTTATAATAGTTTTATGTAACCCTATGTATCCAAAATATTGTCAGTTCAGCATGTACTCAGTGTGGTCCAGTGTCTACACCACCTTTGCCGCACAGCTGGTTTGGACCCGCCCCATTTCACACGCTTGATAGCCTTGTGGCTGGTGCCTTCCGTGTTGGACAGCGCTGCGCTAGATTGCGTTGCCCCCGGGCACGGGAGGGGACAAGACGCTGACCTGGTTCCCAGCCCTGTGATTGAGCTGGAACTGCTGTGGCCTCTTTTTATGCAGGAGACGCGAAATCAGTGCTTGTCAAGGGCTGGCTCAGAGATCATCCACACGGAATCTCCTGGGCTACTGTGTAAGCATAAAATCAGATTCCTGGGTCCGGTCCCATCTGAATGTCTGGCAGCCAGAAATGTGCAATTTCAATAGGCCTCTCAAGTAATTGGGGGTCCAGCCTCCCCTCTCCTTTCCAATGCAGAAAATGTATTGCTTTGAAATATAAGACGATATATTTTCTCATGCTTCTCCTTTTGGGTTAAGTATCTGAAACAAGGACAGACTATTAGAATTATGGAGGTGGTCATGACTTGGCTGCCAGTTTCCCCATTCTTCTTAAATAACCTTCACCTGGACTTTAAACTTGCCCATGTTCAATCACTTCCCTTCATATTAAGCACTCGCTCCCGCCCTTGGACTTGGTCGAGGCACACATAGTAAATTTTACAAAGTACCTGGGGAGGCTAAGCTTGTGTCCACCAATGTCCCAATTCTGTGCCCCCAAAATGTTCCCTCATTCTGCACTGATTCTCCCACCTGGAGGAGCCAGAGGGGGGCAATTTCTACTTACCTAGTCCCCTTTCTGATTTCTCTCTCTTCTCTCCGTCTGTTGAACTTCCTGCCATAAAAGCTTCTGGGTGTGGAGGCAGAAAAGAAGGAGATAGGATAGTACTATTAAGGTAAAGTTGATCGAAATCAAAATAGTTCATATTTTAAAAATAATAGCTTTACATTCGGGGTGTTGTGTGTCTTTGATAGTATATACTAAGCTATTGACTCTGCAAAGGACAATAAGTGTATTGTCTTACCTATTTCTCCCCGCACCCTGAGAGATAGCTATTCTGTTCCATTTTACAAATGAGGAAATTAAAATTCAGAGAGGTTTAGTAACATGTTTAAGATTACACAGCGAAGACACTTAGCTTGAGGTGCCCGGATGACTCAGTTGGTTAAACATCCGACTCTTGATTTCAGCTCAGGTCATGATCTCAGGGTCGTGAGATAAAGCCCCACTTCAGGCTCCGTGCTCACTGGGGAGTCTGCTTGAGATTCTTTCTCTCTCCCTCTAACCCTCCCCCCCCACTCTCTCTCTCTCTCAAATAAATAAATACATCTTAAAAAAAAAAAAAGGATTACACAGAAAGTTAGTAGACACAGCATTTGAGCCCATGAAGATGGGAGACAAAAGAGCGATGAGCCAAGTCATGAACGGATGTCCTATTCCGTCCCCCTTTGAAGTCACATGTGGCTTAACATACATCTTTTCCTTTTTCTGAACTTCACTTTCTTTCCTTGCAAATTTGATAGTTGAACTAAGTGGACTTGATAATCCCCTTTTTAAAAAATATTAATTTACCCACTTATAGGCCACTTTTCTGGGAAAACAGACCAAGACCCTGAGCTTTTCGTACAAAATACATATTGGGGAGCACTCTTGAACAAAGCCTGTTAAGGAGGAGAGAAGCAGGATGGGGCAGAGGGAGAAGCGGAACTGCATCACGGTTTCAACAGGGGGCGCTGCTACAGCCCTGAGAACTGTCCACCTGAGGCCAGGGAGTCAAGCCTGTGTGTCTTCACAGAGGCTGGTCATTGGCATAGCCTTAGGAGAGCAGTTTCCTTTGGCTGAGGGCAATTCAAGAAAGGGACTCATCTGGAACCATCACTAGTCCCTGTCCCCACTGCCCCCACACTCCCAGCAGCTGAAGGAATGGGTGCCTGCAGCCAGAAGAGGGGTCTTGGCGGTACACCACGGCATCTCCTACTGTCTTTCCCTTGTGCTGTTCAGACTCATTCACTCCATCTACTGAGTTCACCCTGACATCGAAACAGATACTCCAGTGCTGTGGCTGGTCCCCTTTCCTGAGGAAACTTATAGGAAGAAAGCCAGCAGAAGGAATTATGTCCACCACCACAATGGCCTTCAGCTCCAAGATGTACTCACCATCTCCTTCCTCTATTCCTTACTATTACTTATTCTTGTTGCCTCTCATCCTTCCTTAGCACCCCTGCGGGTGGCTTACTGGTGTGTGACCTCTGTCCCTGAGGGATCTGAGCCCTAGTACATGACATTCTCAATTCATGGCTGCTACATTTGCCTATTTCTTGTCAAATTTGGGCTGGAGAGTACCAAGGGATGCTTTACTGGATCACCTGAGGGCCAAATCTCTTTCTTGCCTTCATTGTATGACAGCAGCTGTTAGCTCCTCCCAAAGATCAGGTCAATGACACCTGCAAGCCTGGTGATTCCTTCCTCAATTGCTGGACCCCGAACTCAAGGACCTCCAAAGTTACCAGGCTTCAGACATAGCTTAAAGTCTAATGGGACCCTTGCAATATTCCTCATGATTCCCCCTCTGGGAATCAGCGTCTTTCCTTATATTGACCCTGGGATTTCAGGAATGGGAAGAACAGATTTCCCAAGTAGATCTTTGGAAATAATGGTAAGCAAGATCATGCCTATTTCAACCTCTTGGTTCTTGGACTCTGTATATTCTGCTTATCGGGGTCAGAACATCATATATGATTTAGGGCTATACTGAATCTGGAGGATGGTGTCCCATTCTCATGGAGCTTCATCTCCAAGACGGTGCTACAACAGGTCATTCCATTGCTCTGTCAGGCTGGCAGCTTCTGGTGGTGTGATATGTCAAAGAACCAGTGGATTCCATGGGCATGTGACTTCCTGACACAGCTGCTTTGTCACACCTCCTCGGTCTGAAGCAGTTAAGTGGAATCCAATACAAGTGGATCATATACTCCACAAGTCTTTGGATAATGGTGCTGGCAGAGAGCCTGCAGGCAAGAAAAACAAACTTGTGCCCAGAAGATCTATTTCTTTCAGTCAAAATGAATCTCTACCCCTTCAAGGGTGGAAATGGCCCAGTGTAATCGACTTGCCACTAAGTAGGCATTTGGTCACCCTGAGAAATGGTACCATATGCTCTGGCTCAGCATTGGTATCCACTGATGGTTTATCAAAAGTAATGCAGGAACAGTAGCTAGTTAGCACTGGTGAGTGGGAACCTAGCTGTGAGACCCATGCACAGCTACTCGGAATATACTGGTCATGTGCTTATTCCACCAGATCTGAGGTGGCCAGTACCAGAGGCTGGCTGTTGTCAATTCCTAGGGTCATTCTGTCTACTTCATTGTTTACTGGCTCTTCAGCGGTGGTTGCTCACAGGTGGGCATTGACACGTGATACAGAATCATCACGTGTTGTGCCCGCTCTACAGGCTTATCCACATACGTCTTCCATAGACCCTCTTATTCCTGATCTTCCAAGGCTTCTCTTTCCAGGGCCATGACCCATGGCCAAGACTCTTACTACTGCCCACAAGTCTGTATATATTCTCACTTCAGATGGATTTTCACACGGCATGAATGACCACATGCGCCACCCAAGCTCTGCCCATGAGGAAGATTTAGCCTTATCACTGACTTTCTGAACCACCACCTAAGTTGGCTGTATCTTAGGATAGTCCATTCCAGTTGGCACTCACGTACTCAGCCAACTCATTTGTAAACCAAATCTGGCCTGTTTCCTCCTCTGTCAGTCAATCAAGAGCTGAGGGAGAGATTCCAGTATAACAGTGGTGGTGACATGATGGTCACATACTCATGCATTTAATTTGTGCCCTCCATCCCTGTTTGTACTGATCGTAGATGTACCACATCTAATTTAAAATTATGGCCAGATTGGTCTAACGGAATCCAGCTCATGATGGGTAGTTCTGGCTGCATGGTTGGTCACTTGATGTCCTATGGTCCAGCCCTCTGTGAAATCTCAGCAACAGGAGCCATTGCTCCTAAGATGGCCTTGCTCCAGAACCTTAGGGATGTCCATTGTGAGTGTCCTATCTGGGCTGGCCAAAAACTCTATGTGATGTCTTTCCCACCACAGATTCCACTAAAACCATAGGGTCTTTGATGTCATGTGGCCCGTGTGGACAGACTGTCTGCACGGCAGCCTGAATCTGTTACAGAGTCCTGATCTGCTCTTGGCCCCACTCCAAGAACGATGTGATGCTCTCCAGAATTGTTACATATATGAACCAAAGATGGCCTCTGCGTGTGAGCCCCTGGATTGTTTGCTTTTCACAGCAAGCTGAGACCAATTAGCTCACAAGCCCATTGGCATCGAACCCAAAGTTTTACATATCCAATTGTATTAAGATAACTCAAACAATTTTAGCCATGTAGAGCCTGCCTGCTTTGCACCGCCTGCCAAACTACACCCAACATCTGACAGCACAGATAAGCCCTGGGGCTGTAAAAACCCTACGCCAGGCTGTTCTTTGGAGCTGTCTGACCCAGAGGCTCCCCGCTGTATTGCTGAGCAACATCAGCTGGACTCACAAATCTCTCCCCCTGGGGCTCCTTCGCCCTCCTCCTTTCTGCCCATAGAACATGGTTGGCTGGTAGATTTTCTGACCTTATATAGTTTATCTACTCTCTAGTAAGCTCACTTCTCTGAGCATTGTGATCCCCTTCTCCACCACGTGACACCGAAGGTTCTGGCATCTCTGCCCCAGTTAGTGTGTCCAAGCTCCCAAGAGCTAAAGCAGCAGCATGTCAGCACTACCTGCTGGAGCCTTGCCCTCACATTAAATCTTATATCACAGGAGAGGGCTTTCAGATGCACGGGCTTTTCCTATCCCTTCTTACTCCCCAAGATCCTGACCCACACATCCCTCCCTTCCTCCTGCTAGTCCACATTGGTTAGATCCTACAGCTCCTTAGAGCTGGTCCCGTTATCCATCACTGTATAACAAACTGTTCCAAATGCGATAGAGTGAAGCAACAGTCTTCCACAATTACAATCTCTTCACAGTTCTAGGGGGTGACTGGGATTAGCCAAGCAGGTCTCACTCTGTGCTTAGAGACAGATACTGGCGGACTGAAGTCATTGGGTCCTACACTATCCCATTTATAGGAAATGGCCAGAATCAGAAAATAAAGAGGGACAGAAAATGAGTTAGCGGTTGCTTAGAGCGGGCGGGAGGGGGGGCGTGGGGGCACTGGGGGTGACAGGTAGGGGTGCAGGATTTCTTTTTGACGTGATGAAAATGTTCGAAAATTGATTGTTTTGATGGCTGCAAACTGAATATACTAAAGCCACTGAATGATATCCTTTAAAAAGGTGAATTGAATGGTATGTGAATTATATCTTAATAAAGCTGTTGCAAAAACAGTAAAAAGAAAGCAGGGTCAATTCTATGATGGGGTATCTAAATAAATCTCGTCTACAGAGAGGGAAGACATAGAGCAAGGATAACACTGTAATTGATAATGAAATGTGTGGTAAAGTCACTCATATTTGCCAAGAGGGTGGTGTGTAGTGTTTTCTCCTAGTGACCTTGTTTTTGTCTGTGCTTAGACAGAAGTATGCAGTAGGCGTGTTTTGTCTCGCTTCACTATGGTCTCAAAGTGACCATGTCTGGTGGTGGTGTTGGCGTTCTGGGAGACTGCTGACGTCCACTGGGAGAATAATTCAGACCAGCTGCAGATGCCCACAAGCCCCTGCCAGCACGGAGGCCAACTCTGAGGGCCAGACTGCTCCTTGATTATCAGGAGCTGCTTTTCGTCTTTCTCATATGGATCCATGGGAGATTTATGGACACAGTCAGTGGCCTTGTGAGTCCCCGAAATTGCGTGTCACATTTCAGAGCGAGAGTGTGAATTTTACAGAGAAAAATCCATGAAAAGTATTAGGTTCTTTAAAGTGGCCTGTGACCAAGAAAGATTAAGAAACGCTGGCCCAAAGTAAAAAGCGAATGAATAGGAAATAGGAAACCCTGAAACTCCAGACGTTTTAGGGGCAGTTAGAGAAAAAGAGTGCAGTAGGGGCTGGCGAGCCATGGGGGAAAGAAAGGGGAAACTGAGCAAGAGTCTAGTCCTTGAAGCCCCGGGAGAATGGCCTCAAGATGGAGCCTATGGCTGCATTGCCAAGGGCCACGGAGATGTCAGGAAGGGGTCAAACGAGACTGTTGAGTTCACTCAACAGTTACATCTTGGTGATGAGCCATCGGAGTGGGATACTATTCCAGGAGAAATTTTTGTAGGAAAAATAGGCATTCGTTTTCCCTGAATGGTTTAGTCATTGACCTGCGTGAAATACCTTATGGTTTTCGGATGCTTTGAGTGTGTGAGTGTGAGGAGTCATAGTGTCTTACCCAGAGGCAGGGTGAGGATGCAGAGGTCACTGACCTTCGTGAGTGACTGAGAAAGCAAGGCAGAGTCTGCAAGCCTCCCCGCAGCTGACGATCCCAGACCAGCGCCCTGACTCACCCCATCCATCCTTCAGCGAGCTCTCGAGGGTGACAATAAATGGAAATTTTTAAAATTCCCAACCGAATGTTTTCTGAAGCGTTCACCAGGGAAACAGGAAGTTGCACACCTCACAGTGCTGTGTCTCCAGCTTACGAATGTGTTCCCTTTTTTCAGCCAGGAAGAATTTGCTCATAGCTCTGCTTGGTCTGAAAAAAGCCAGAGATGGGTTTTCCTGAAATATAGTAGTCTCTCCCATTCCTCTTCACTGACAGCGGGGTTCTCTGCTTCTACCTGCCTCCACGGCACATGGGAAGAAAGAGGGGGGACAGTTAGTCACCCTCATGACTATATTTGGAACATTTCCGAACCGACTCAGGGTTCTGATTATGACTAATGACCAGGACTCCAAGTGGAATCTGTTCTCTGCTACCCAATTTTGTTTCCTGTGAAACACAGAATATGAGAAAGAGTCTGTAGAACCAGTCACAGCAATAGTTAATATTCTTGATTATTTACTGTTTACCAAGTAAGTACTTTGCACACCTCAGCTCATTTAAACTGCGTGACTCTGTTCTATAAGTGCTGTACTATTACCATTTTACAGATGAGAAACGGAAGGATGGATAATTTAACTGCAAGTACTGCTATTACCTATTCCGTATATAGTGTTTGAACCCTGATTTGTAAATATCCCAGTGTTATCTACTCAATAAAAAGTGGCATCATTCCCATTTTACAGAAGAGAAAGTGAGGCACGGAGCATTTTATTGACTTACCTAAAGTCACACAGCTAAAGCGATGAGGAGGAGGTAGCTGTTGTATTTTGGATTTATGCCTTATTTCTCATTAGCAACATGCTGTTGACCAGCACCAACCTTTGTGGCAAATACCAGAGGCTCCAAATGGCTCTGGTAGCTGTGATGGGTGTCAGCTATAAATCAGAGAAAATAGGATACTTTGTGTATCATAGGGCTTCCATTTCTTCCCCAATACATTTATTTTAAAGAACTTTTAGCCTGACATTTGACGTTTAGTTGAAAGGTACTTAAAATTTAATGTTCCTGCCACCGATTACATCTGCTTAGAAACTGAAGCTGGAAGATGCCTGGTTGCAATTCTCAGAAATATGAGACAACTATAATACACATCTCTGGAATGGCCCATCCTTTGGATGGTGTATAGAGTGAGAGGTGGGAACTAGCAGGACACCTGAACGTTAAGGACATCAAATGATGACACTTTCCTCCATAAAGGGTCACAAACTGATGGGCAGACAATTCCCTGACTGCCAAATATTCCTGCTTTAATAGCATAAATTTGGCATCTTATGATTTTGTACATGGTGAAGAAAGGAGATGGTGACTTCAGAGCGGGAGCAGATTGGCGTTGTCAGGATGATGTGTGCTGACGTGTCAGGTGTGCTGAACCAGATTTTGCCTTTGCGAGTCTGGTGGATGTTTTGGGAGAGGCTGCGGGAAGGATGGTGCAGGTGAGGAGTGGGGTGGACAGACATGCCGAGCTGACATCCAGGACCAGAGAAATGCACTCTCTAAGGGAGGCAGAGGAAGTCGGATGAAGAAAGTCAGCAGCCTGGGGCCTGTTAGGGGAGCCTAGGAGCACAGACTGGAGAGAACAAAGGGTAAGCAAGAGGATTCCTGGAAGAGGAAGTGTGAGGTCAGGGACGGAGGTGGCTGGAGGGCAGGTAGTCCTGACCAGAAACTACAAGAATTATTCACAGAGCCCAAGAAGTGAAGATCCTGCTTCCTTGACAGTCTACCTACATGCCAGTGGCAAAAACCGACTTGGGCAGGAGCGTGCAGGTGGACTACCAGACCACCAGGAAGGGACTTTCAGACAAAGGAAGACCAGAAAGGGACGTTTGGGAAGTAAAATCTTTCCCAGACAATTAAGAAAGTTCAAACCATCCAGTATTTCCCGTTGGCTTTATTTGGCTTCAGTCTGTGCATTGTGGTGCACCTGAGTTTTACACTTGAACCAGCAAGAGTTCTGGACTGAAATGAACCAGGTGGTGGAAAAGAAAAGAGAGTGAGCCTGTCCGGGCCACAGTGGCTTGGTTGTTGACCTCTGTCATCAACAGGGTTGGGCTCCGGGCACTTCACGTACTCCTGTTCCTTCTTTTCCACCACAATCCAAAAGGTTGGGTCACCAAGGCACGCTGCTGGTGAGGAGGGACGAGATTAGTGAGCTGGTTATGGAGATAAAGTCGAGGCTTAATGAGGACAAAAATCCCCTGTATTGCAGTGGTCATCTTGCCATGTCTGGGAGGGTGGCAGCTCTGAGAAGAGCTTGTGTGCCTGTCTAAACCTTTGATCTGGACAAACCCAACTGCCTTTATTGTTGCACAACAGTGTCATCTGTGTCATCAGTGGAGGAAGTGTTTCCCTTTACTCTAAGCTCACCTTCTATCACAACCTGTTTGGGGTGTTTAGATCATTGCAGGTAAACACCGAGCTTGTTGCCTGAGCCAAATAGCCCTGATGCCGTAACAGCAACATCCCAACTCCACAGCAACAAACACCTATTACACTTGTTACCTGTCAGGCGCTACTCTGTGCACTTTGAATGGATTATTACTTATTGAATCCCACAACAACCTTAGGAGGTAGGTAAAATTCATGTCCTCATTTTACAGCTGAAGAAACTGAGGCTCAGAGAAGTTAAGAAACTTGCCCAGGGTCACCAGCTTAAACTGTGTGCGAGGGTCAGAATTTGAGCCTAAGCAGTCTGGCCCCAGGGTGTGTGCTCTTAGCCAAAAGCATGATTTAAGGATGTTCAAGTGTTGTCAAGCCCCCATGGCAGAATGAACTACATTCCTGGGCAGCCACATTTACGGCGCCCAACCCCATGAAACTAGCTCACAGTGTATGTCAGAGTCTAAGCGTAGGAGAGACAGTGAAATTTGAGTTAGGCAATGTAGGTTGTAATCCTTTTATCTCCACAAAACCATGGAAAATTCTAGGTGTCATTCTTAATTCTCTTGGTCTCAAATTCCTCAAATAGAGATAACAACCCCTCTCTCATCTACATCATTGGATTTGGGGCCGTATCAGATAAAACCAGTTTAGGAGAAAGGGACTTGGTAAATTGTGAAGGAGTGTGGTTACAGCTCCATGGAAATGGCTTCTCATGGCATAATGAGTGACCAGCTTAGAGTGGACCTGAGTATCACCATCACTTACAAAGGGCAGCATAGTAACTTCTTCGACGTCACTGGGAAAGTGAAAACAGGAAGCATCCCAGCCCGCTATGGAAGCCTGGAGTGATGGGTTTCGGTCAGAGGATGTGTTTATCCTGACCCATCATGATAACTTAATTATGTTCTTTTTGGGAAAGACCATAAAAGGCTAACATACCCAGGGTTCGTGATGACACTAAAGGGCACTGGTGAAAGTCCATCATCTTCGGGTTTATCCCGATACATTCCTTGAGCTATCCCTCAGGAAGACTTCCAAAGAGCACAGATAACAGCTGGACCTGTGAGTCTTACTCCAAAGGCAGGCAAGTGTCCCAGACAGAAACTTTCTTCTTCCGAAAACTAACGTGAGTGCCTCAGAACTCAAGGCCACAAGTTTAAACGTAATTCACATCAGCATGACTAAATCTTCTACTAATGACTGTTCAAAGGCTGAAGAGGAAGACATTGGTCAAGTTGGGAAGCTCCCAGGAGACACATCAGTTTCAAATCACAGCCACAGCAGACACCATCTTATTGGCTTGATGACTCTTCGTAGACACATGGAAGACATAAGTCATAGAAAGTAAATCTGAGTGAAAAATAGGAGAAAACATATGTTCAGAAGAAGAAATAAACTGAGAAACATTCATTTAAAGATATGTCATTGAATAGTTTCAAGCGCTGTTGAAAAAAAACACATATTCTATAGTTGTTGGATACAATGTTCCATATTAGATCAATTAGAAATATCCTGATAAGCATTCATTTAAAGATATGTCATTGAAAAGTTCTAAGCATTATTGAAAAAAACACGTATTCTTTAGTTGTTGGATAGAATGTTCTGTATTAGATCAATTATATATTCCAATTAGATCTACTGAGATCTTTGAGACACATTAACGTAATTGCTCAAAGAATCTCTCTTCTTACTAGTGATTTGTAGGTTTAACCTATCAGTTTCTAATATAACTGTGCTAAATTTTTGTTGACCCATCAATGTATCTCTCTCTTTCTAATTTTGTTAATTTAGGATTTCTATACTGTGAGAATTTTTGCACAGGCACATACAAATTAATGATTACTATAACTGTATGATGATCATTCTACTATTATTATGTTGTGCCCTTACTTATTCTTATTAAGATGTTTTGCCTTAAATTTGTCTGGGTGAGTCAGTCAGATGAGTGTCTGACCCTTGGTTTTGGCTTGGGTCATGGTCCCAGGGTCGTGGGATCGAGCCCTGCATCAGGCTCCTCGCTCAGTGGGGAGTCTGCTGGAGATTCTCTCTCCCTCTGCCCCCTCCCTTGTGTTCTCTCTCTCTCAAATAAATAAATAAATATTTTAAAAAATTGTCTGGTACCAATACTGCCAAATTAGCTTGTTTTGGATTACTATTTATATAGCATATATTTGTTGATCCTTTTAATTTTAACCTTTCTGTATATTTTAGGTTTAGGCATATATCTTGTAAGTTGCAATTTGGATCCTGTTTTATTTTACCTGATGTGCTAATTTGGACCTTTCAATTACATATAATTTGTGGATATTTATTGTGATTAATGATATATTTGGATTAATTTCAACCATTTAGTTTTATATGGTCTATGGAACATTTTCATTCTTTGCCCTTTTTTTCTCTTTTCTGTGTTATGTTGAACTAAAATTTTTTTTTTAATGTTTTTCTCATTCTCTGCTGGATTGGAATGTACAAATTATATTTTTATTTTTTAGCTGTTACTTTAAATTTCTAACATATACTTTAATTATACATTTTTCCAGCCAAGGCTAAAGTTATTCTATATACTCTCCGCTCCTAGTTATCACTATAAAACCTATGCACACTTTGTCCTCCTACTCCCTAATCTTGTTTTTATTGTCTAGAGTTTAATTTGCCCTTTAAAATTGAGTACTTTTTTCAGTTAAAAGATAATAATCACACAGGAGGGGCGCCTGGGTGGCTCAGTTGGTTAAGCAACTGCCTTCGGCTCGGGTCATGATCCTGGAGTCCCGGGATCGGGTCCCGCATTGGGCTCCCTGCTCAGCAGGGAGTCTGCTTCTCCCTCTGACCTTCCCCCCTCTCATGCTCTCTCTATCTCATTCTCTCTCTCAAATAAATAAATAAAATCTTTAAAAAAAATCACACATTAATTAATATGAACAACAAAATAAAACAATGAAAAAATAATAAATAATAAGTGCAGAAATTTAAAAATTAGAAATAGTTAAGAGAATATTTCATTCCAGGTCCCTATCCTTGCTTTCCTTCTTTCAATAGCACATTCCCTGGAAGTTCTTTGTGGGAGCTCTGCAGATAGTAAACTTCCACAATCTTCACAAGTTTGAAAATGCCATTATTTTTCTCTCATTCTTCAATAATAGTTTAGCTGGGTATAAACTCCAAGTGTGATGGTTGTTTTCCCTTCACTCTTGGAAGGCATCAGTGAGAAAGCTGCTATCTAATTTTCATTCCTTTCTAGGTGATTTCTTTGATTAACCTCAACACTTTCAAGATTTTCTCTTTATCTGATTTTATTTCCTTTAACCTTTCCGTGAAGTTTCATTTTATTTTATAAGCTAATGATATTGATATTTCTGGGTGTGAATTCCTCTTTATTCTTGGCATTTGGAATTAATTTTCAATCTAAGGACACGTTTTATTCCTCATTTCTGTAAAATTCTTTGCTAATACTCTTGCTTTCCTACCATTTCTTCCTGTCCTTTTCATGGAACTCCTTTCAGACATACTCTGAGTATTTGAATTATCCTCCAAGTCTCTAAACTGGACTTTCTATATCTTTAGTTTTTTTTTAAATTTTTGTGTCTTTCTATGGTGTGTTCTGTTTTTAACCCTGTTAGATGCAGAGGGCAGTGCTCTTGTCCTCTTCTAAACATGGCATCAGCATCCTAAGACTGTGGTGTTTTTTTACATGAAAGTAAAGCAAATGTCTCTTTTGAACAATGAAAGTTATAAGCTAAAGATTGAAATCCTTATTTCAGCAACTATTGCCTTATCGGCTCAAGTAACACCTCAGCGTGCCAAGCAGGAACCATTCCAATCTGACCTGTGACTCCTAGCCACACCTGCAACTTGCACACACTTTCCCTTTCTTAGTGTGTGAACACCATGTTCCTTCATGGCTCTGAGTCTTTACATATGCTATTTTCTTCTCCTGGTGTGCCCGAACATCTTTTGAGACCCTCTTCATGGGTCTCAACAATTCTGCAAAATCTTTCCCAGTTTCACCAGAATTAGCACTTCTCTCCTTGCCTCCATGAATTCCATCAAATCACAATATATCGTAATTTTCTGCTTACAAATCTATTTCCCCAGGGAGAGTTTCAGAGCTATTTGAGGGCAAGAAATAACCGTCTCTATATATCCAGCTTCCAGATCATTGCCTGTCAAAAGTTGTCATGAAATGTTTTTTGGATGAGTTTTCAATGACAAAAAGAATTCATGGTGCTTTAAAACTAATCTCTTTCTTCTTCTAAATTTTAATTCTGGACCACCCTCCACCGACAGTTGGAGCTGCTTTTGATTTGGTATTGTTCATTTTTTTTTTTCTCCCAGGAGGCTGCAATCACATCCTGCAAAGAGGAACCAGAAAACCCAGTTCTGTCCTCTCATTATGTGGACTCTGACACTCTTGCAAATGACTGGGTTCAGCAAGTTCCCAGCCATATTCAGCAATAGCACTTCCCCTGCTGCATTTTGAAGCCAATACGGGAAAGACAATCTGTCTGGTTTTGATTGGTTAACACTTAACTCGTCAAAAATGTGTTTTGTAACACATAGTCCATGTCCAAGAGGTCTTGCGAGATTTCCAGAGCCTTTCCCACACCCCTTTTCTTCTCACCCTCAAAAAAAGCAACAGTGTTTTGCCAAAAACAAATTATCCCAATTCTCAAAAAGGACTGTTCTTGCATAGGAATCTTCAACCCACAGGAGTTTATTTGGGACCCAATCTTGGCCAACACTTGCTTCCATGGAGCCTGGGTATATCTAATTTGCCTCTGGCTCAAGTAGCCAAACTGAGTGCCAGTACTGCCTCCTCAACCCTCAAGGCTTCTGGCCTTTAGTCAGTGTGGACAGATATAACCAAGGCCTTGAGTGGGAAAGGGGGTTCAGGAAATGCTTTAGGATTTACATACTGTAAATGCTACCCCATGCTGGCTGTGGTCTAAAATTCCATTTGCCATAGGGCAGTGAATGGTTGTTTCTTTTCTAAGCAAAATGAAAACTGGTTGAACTTCACCTTAAATTTTATCTTGTCACCAGGTTGAACCAGCCTGGAGGAAAAGACAGAAACAAAATTCTAGAATAACGAACTCCCTGTTTATTAACAACCAAAGTAATTTCATGTAAAGCCTGTGGTGTCCAGTCAGTAAAATGCTTTTAAAACGGTTTTGTAGGAAGGACACGCAAATGAATCTAAAAGCATGTCAAAGAAAACAAAAGAGTTGGAAATGTGTATAACTTGTAGAAATTTAAAAAAAGTGACATAGATATATTATGTTAGTTACATTTTCACTATTATAATCAGGAGGCTGAATGCTTCTTTTTCTCCAGGAAGTCAAACTGAGGGAAATATAAAGTGTCTTTCCCACCATGGTAGCCTCATGGACACTGCCAGAGACCAGTCTCTTCTGGAACATTATAAGAGCTTCCCAGAATCTGATCTCTGCCTCCTCAGAGTCATCATACCTGCTGTTGTCAGAAAACTTTATCCAAAGCACAGACCTGGCCATACCACTCAAAGCCTTTCTATAGGTCCCTGCTTAAAACACCTTACCTTGACCTTTATTGACCTGCGGAATCTCACAGAGTATCCTGTATGCAGCCAGCCTACACTCCTGATAACCCAGGCTAAGGAAAAAAACTTATACGCAAGAGTATTAATACATCTAGCAAGTACAACTAAAGAAATAAAGGAAGGAATATAAATATATTTTTTTTAATTGGGCACACACACACAAAAAAAACTGGTATGTTGATAGTACCAGAAATGAAAATACTGTTCATTGAAATTAAGCCCTCAATAGACAGTTTAAATAGGCAGACTGTGGAGACAGTTAGTGAGTCGAAAGAACAGGAGAAACCGCCCAGAAAGCCTCACTAAGAGAGGAAGAAATAAGACGTTAAGAAATAAGTGGAAGAGAAGATTCAACATTTGTCTACTAATAATTCACCAAGGAAGTAGTACAGAGTCAGAGGGAGGCCAATAGAAGAGATTGTGATTGATGATTTCCTAGAATCGAGGGAATACATAAATCCTGAGATTGGAGTACTACAGCTTGAAGACCGTAAACCCAGACAAATTAAAAAAAAAAAAAATCACACATATGCACATTGGAATAAAACTGTAGAATTACCAAAGAAAAAATCCTAACAGCATCAGAAAGAGAAGACAGATTATCTTGAAAGGAACAAAAATTAGACTTACGGAAGCCTTCCCATCAGCAAGTAAAGCAAATGAATGAGAAAATATCTTCAAAGTGTGGAGGGAACATAGCTGTCCTTTTAGAATTCCACACACTCTGAAATTATAATTTAATGGTGAGGGTGAAATAATGACACTTTGGACAGAGACTAAGAGAATTTACTGCCTACAGGTCTGTTATTGGGTGGACTTCAGGAAGAAGTGAATTTAATTCAGAGAAAAGAGTGAGATGTAGAGATTAACTGGAATGATGTTTTAGAAGTAGAATCCACTTTGCTTGACTCCCAGACCAGGGCTCCAAAAGTCCCACTAGATAGGGGCATATATGCTTTTGGGGGAATTTATTAAAAGTTCTGTCCTCAATTTTCTGCCATCATTTCAACATTTCCTCTATGTTGACCAGAAATAAGAGAATCTTTAGTTAGCCCTTACCATACAAGTTTACTGATTTTTAGCATCCAGATGCCTCCAATAAGATTTTGGACTTTAACTAAAATAGATATTTTGTGTCAAGGTAAAACTTGGAGGAACCCTGATTATATTCTGGAAATATCTTAGTGGAAACCATTTATGGCACAAACACTGGTTCTTAATTTTCATCTCTGCGTTCTACATTTATAATCTACTCATACATTTTGTAGGATTGCTTTAGGGACCATTTTTATCATTAACAGGATGTTGAATAGAGCATGACACAGAATAAGCAAGGCTATTTCAAGCCTCCACTTATTAACATTATGAATTTGTGTAAGTCACTTAACTTCTGTGAACCCTAGTTTTCCTCATCTGTAACACAGAGATAATAATCATGTCCTCTCTGAGTTATTATGATGATTAAGGGGATTTAAGTGTAAGTACTTTTCCCAGCTACATTCTTCCCTGGATACAGGAGTGTAGAAGTGTTAGCTCCACCCCACCTTGACACTGTGTGGACGCACAGCCCATCCCCTGTTATCCCCCCAGCACCCTGCCCAGCCCATCCATCTCTTTCAGAAACCTGGGATCTCAGGTCATGGGAATGGTGCCCCAGGCCCCTTTCCTTGACTCTGTGGAATCTAGATCAGAAGATGTGGTTATTGAGTGTAGGAGAAGGAAGTCCTCATCTGGGATGAGTGTTGTCAGAATATTTCTGGTCATGGGCATCATTTATCCTAATTCATTGAGTTTCCCACCCTCCAGGATGTATCAAAGAAGTGTGGCTTTCCTTCTCTTTCTGGTGCTTTCCTCGTAGGGTCTGTGACTCATATAAATAGCACCCACGTTCCCCTCATGAGAACTAATGTTTATTCATAACCCTCAGCCATACTTTATCTAAACCATTAGTGCAAGGATTTTATCCTTCTTAATGGAAGCAGCTTATGCAACTCATTTAGTTTAGGAGAAAGGAGAAAAAAATTCTCTTGAGATATCATCTTGCAGTATAATGCCCTGTACTATGGGAAAACTTTTCAAAATCTGTTATTTGAGTCCTGTGGCTGGCTGATAAGTGAATAGGACATGAGAGGTCCATTTACGTCTTTTCTCCAGTTTAATGGTGAGAAAAAATATTTGTTTATATGATGTGAAAGGGCATAAAGGAAAAAAGAGAGAAAGCAGGCAGTGAAGGAACCTAGAATGTGCCTTGAATAGTTTGTGTTGGGTACTGTGGAAGGTTCTGTTCAGGTGTTATCCTGTTATTCTCTCATTTTACAGACGATGAATCAACCACTCACAGAGGTCAAGTAACTTTCTTAATGCTATAAATCCAGTGCTTTTTCTACTACGTGCCATATTGGGAAATTAGAATTCATTCAGCTTTCAGTTGCTGTTGTAGAGGAAGCTCTGTGTGACTCACAGTTTACGATATTCAAAGTACATAATCCCTGTTCACTGGGAACTTAGAGCTTAGTAGGGGTTGAATAATTTAACTGTTGATTGATAAATAGATGGTGTAAACCAGTGGTTCCCAAAGGCAGGCAGTCTTGCTTTCTTGAGGGGGCATTTGGAAATATGGGTGATTTGGGTCATCACAGTGACTGGCAGGGGCTGAGTGTGCAGAGGCTCGTGATGCCAAATATCTCCATTGTGTGGGACAAACTGGGCCGAAAGAAATGTTTTCCCTCCTCAAATGCCAATACCTTGCCTACTGAGGAGATGTTTGTATAGACAGTAAATGCTCTAAGAATCTGGAGAAACAAAATAATAATTCTAGCTGGATGAAAAAGGCTTCCTCAAGGAAAAGCTTGAAACTGTGCTTTTAGACAAAGGTTGGGTTTGGAGAGGTGGGCGTGTGGCAAGGAGACTTTTCTAAGTAGGGAGTAACTGTGTCTTTTTTTCATGATACAACACACCAGTGGCAATAGGCTGCTACATTATGTGAACTTGGGTCCTGGGATCTCCCATGATGTTGTGTGTCTTAAGCACTCACTCCTTCTTAGCCCACACAACTCTTGTGTAGAATAATTGTTCTCTGAGGAATAGGAGAAAAACCAAGGCATGAGGATAGGGAGACTCAAGGTGTGAAGAGACTGGCTTTACTGGAGATTATAAATTATGTTTGGAAAATCTCATGAAGGTTCAATGTTAGCCAGGCTGAAAAGGCTAAGGACTATCAATAACATATTAAAAGTTTGAATTACATATTAAAAATTTAGAATTTTATTTGGGAGCAAGAGCATTTTTATTAAAGACTACATGAAGAGATTTGAATGGGGACAGAGAATGGGCACCTGGTTAAACAGCTATTTTATGTGTGGGAATTCATACAGGTCTAACCTAGAACAGAGACTGTGGTAGACAGAAAAACAGCTCCCCCAAAGTGTTCCTGTCCTGGTCCCCAGAACCTATGAATATGCTACCTTATAAGGCAAAAGAGATTTTTCAGTTGTGATTAAGTCATAGATTTTGAGATGAGATTATCCTGGATTATCTGGGTTGACTCAATGTAATCACAAGGTTCTTATAAAGGAAGGAGGGATGCAGAAGGATGAGAGTCAGAGATGTAATGATGAACGTAGAGGTGAAAGAGAGGTAAAGAGAACTGAAGATGCTTTGGATACTTTGTTCCTGGGTTTGAAGATGGAGGAAGGGACCATGAGCCAAAGAATCCAGACAGCCTCAGATACAGGAAAAGGCAAGGAAAGGGTACTCCCTTAGAGCTTTCAGAAGGAATGGAGCCTTTCTGACATGTTGATTTTAAGATTTCTGACCTCCAGAATGGTGCAGATAGCAAATTTGTGTTGTCTTGGGCTGCTCAGTTTGTGGTAATTTGGTACAGCAGCCATTGGAAATGAATACAGAAGTAATGAGAGTGAAACTTCTTTCCAGATGAATCTGGAGATATTTTCAAAGGACTACTTTGGATAGAAAGGTGAAACACTTGTTTGAGAACATGTTGAATTTGAGATAATGGGTGGACATCCAGAAAGAAACCAGTATTTAGAGATTCTATTAGAGTTTAGGAGAAAAATTAATGAATAAGTGGACTTGCCCAGTGGTGAGAAATAAAGCTGGAAAAGTGAATGATATCTCTGAAATAAATATAAATTTCTGAGGGGAGAGAGAGAGAATGGGAGAATGGGAAAGGGAACTAAGAGAACTTATAAAAGGTTGAGAATATTCCTTTAGAAAAAGGAAGGAAGGAAACAAAGAGGCAGGAAGGGAAACCAAGACAGTCGATTGCAAAGAGGAGAAGTTTCCTACCAGGCTGCTCACCCACACTGCAGAGAGGGTGAGGAGGATGGAAACAGGGTTGGTGGTCAGGAGATTCTTGATGGCCATCTCATCAGAGATGTGGAAATGGGAGCCACCACATGCAAGGTTAAAGACACAGTCACACAATAAGAACAACAATGAAAGCAGTAATGGATATTCACTGAGCATTTACCTTGCTGCCCTCTGCTGCACCATCAGAGAGTGCTCTCTCATTTTACATTGTTGGAAAAACTGAAGCCAGCCAACAGGAATGGGGACATCCTTGTTTTTCTCTCACCCAACCACAAACCACCTGCCTGTGGACCCATCTCCTGCCTCTTGTTATGGTGCAGGAAGGACCCTTTTCCAAGGCAGAGTCCACTGCTCTCTGGGGCTGGGTTCCTCTCACCATCTCAGTGACCTTGCCTGTCAGGTTATTCCCTCAGTCTCTGGTATTGTCAGGGATCATTCCTGATATCAAACAAATAGTCTTTACTATCTTCCATCATAGAAAAAATCCCTGACCTTCAAATCCCTGAAGCTATATCCCCACTACTCTGAAAAGCTTTGATTAAGTTCTTCCTAAACATAAGCATTATAAAACCACAGGCCTTCTTCATGTCCATATTTAATCAACCTCTCAGTTCAGGCTGCAGGCATCCTTGGCACCCCATAGAAATAGTATCAATTTCTAAATGGGTCATGATGTGACAAAAGTTGGGAAGCACCCATCAAGGGGGACAACTTCATTTGGGTCTTGCTTCCTAGCAGCACGCACAGTCCTCCAAGAAAGAGATAAAGTGCAGTGTTACCGGGGGTTCCAGAGCCAACAGACATGTAGTGAGAGCAGTCCTCAGGGAGGTCCCAAGACTGCCATTTCCACCCTTTCCGTGTAGACAGTGGTATCATCTCTCCACATCTACAGTCATGATGATTGAAACAATGATCACCCTGCACTGATTCGTGTGCTGCTGATTGTCAAGCTATACAAGGATCTATTATACGAAGCAGAGTGGGAAGTGCAGAATGATTATGGAAATGTCTAGCAGCTTGGGTCTTGGTGATATAGCATGAAGGAGAAGGCCATGAGCATGGTTCTGGCAAAGCCCAGTCTAGGCCTGAAGAAGGAAGAAGTGAATCAGAGCTTGAGAATTTGGAGCTGGAAGGGATCTTGGGTGTTATCTAGCCCAACTTTTCATAAAATTCTTCTCAGAATTCTTGTCTCACAAGATGCTCAGTGACACACAAAAAAAATGCTCTAATCAATTATGTTTGGGAAATGTGGAAAACTATATTCCCCTGGGGGAATTAGAGCTCAAAACATTTGGGAAATTCTATGGTAAAGACACTTGTTATCCAAGATTTTCCAAACAAAATTTAACCAATAAGCACTTATCTAACCAGAGTGATGTTTTAGAGAATTCATTCTGGCAATCAATGATCTAGTCTTAGCTCTACATGTCATAAAGAGTAAACTAAGGCTTGTGAAAACTAAGAGACTTACCAAAGGGAAGATACAGATATAGACTAAAGACTTTATTCCTGATTTCCGTGTACTTGGTGAAATGGTCCTTATTGCTTTATACGTTTATATATATAATATATATTATATATTTTATATTATATATAACTATAAGTTTATATATAATAATACTATAATAGTAACTATATATACTATATATAATATATATACATTAAACCCATACACTTGAGAAAAATATTCCACAAAAAGATTTTTGAAAACTACTTTTCAATCAAGCAGCAACTCCCATTGCTGCATGCATTCTGGATACCAGAAAGTGTACTTTACAAGACTTTATTTTTTCCTTCAACCTATAATTTTTGCATGTATCGCTCTATATTTTCTTCCTTGTGAATAAGTTAACAATAGTTAAGCATGCATGATGTTCTAGTTATTCGTGAAGGGTTTTGTATGCATTTTCTCCATTAATCCTAACAACGATTCTTTAAGTTGGTTGACATTATCACACCATTTGAATCTGAAGAAGCTGAGACTCAGAGCAGGAAGGAGCTTGGCCAAAGTGACAGAGCTCATAGGTGAAGCAGCTGACTTTCTGACCCAGGTCTGGCTGACTCCAAAGCTTCTAGTCTTAACCACTATGTTTTCATAATACTCAGGAAGCTGTGTGGATTTAGGAGATTCCACACTGACATCTCAAAGTGCTCCAAATCATCAACTCCCAGTAGGAAAAGCAAGTGACTCAATGTCTAAAGAATTCATACTAAGGCACTGACACGTTGAGCAAGGCTCCAGCCTGCTATTCATTCTACAGCCTTCTATAAATCATGAAGCCTTAAGAAAGAGGTAGGACTTTGGTGGTCAACAGTAGACCACTGAGGCGAGAGTTGCTTCATCAGGTTAGGTCTGTGACTGACCACCTACTTTGTCATCACTTGACCAGTTGAGTCAGAAAGCCAGTCCATGAGAGAAAACTTCAAGGACTTACATGCACACATAAAGGCATGCTATTATTTGCTTCCCTTTTATTAGTGACCTCTTACGGAATGCTGTGGGAAAACACTCAATTCCTGCAGTTCCATTGACTACTGAAACAAATAAAGATATTTGAACTAACTCTTGGTAATAAATCACAATTCTGAAAGACACAGACCCTGTCAAAATAGTCATTGTGAATTTCACTTCGTTCTCTTTTATTGTTTGTAAATGAAATTGCCTCAGAAAATTGCAGAGCCATCTTACTTTCCATGTGTAGAATTTATTAGACGTAAAAATCTAGTTAGAGGTAGAAATGCATGTTTAACCTTTAAGGAAAACCAATATCAGAGTTATAAAATCTTCCATTTGCATAGTGCTCCATCACTCAAAAACCTTGATCACATCCGTTCCCTCTTTCTGATCCTCACGAGAGCCTTTGAAAGCTGGAAGGGCTGCTAGTATGAGTCCCTTTCATATTCATTCACTCATTAACTATGTTTGAGTGGCTATTTTGTGCCAGACGATGGCAATATACTAGCAAACAAGGTAGACAGGTTCATTGCCCTCATGAAGCTTGTGCAGTACGAGAGGTGGCAGGCAATGAAAGAATGAATAGATAATGACTAATTATATAAGTAAAAAAAAAAATGGAAGAGCCCTAGGTGCTATTCAGAGAATTAAAATACATGGCTGTGAGGTAGAGAGCCTGAATAGCTACTTTAGATGAGTGGTCAAGGAAGGCATCTTGGAGCAGAAACATTTTAGCATGGGACATAAGTGATAATGAGCTAGCTCTGCAAAGATAGGGCCAAATATTCTTCATAGATAAGAAAATTGAGACTCAAGGGAATTCAGTGACTAACAGACGCTATAGTTAGTCCATGACTTGGACTCCAAGACCAATGCATTCTGTCCACCATTTACTTCAACAATGGTCACAGCAGAATATATAAATAATGCTCATCACTGCTTTTGTTCACTATGAGAACCAGTTTAAATAATATAAATTGTCATTTTGAGCATTTAGTACTTACATATTAATTATAAAATTACTTCTAAATGAGTGAGAAAATTATAGTTTGAACTTTTTAAATATATGTAGTTAAACTCAACCCTTGCATGGATGATTTTTTATTTTCTGGTCAAAAGGAATTTATACCAAGATAATTCCAAGAATTTCCTTCATCTTTCTCTCTGTCTCCCTCCCTCTCATATTTGAGTATCTTTTGGTTTTGGGCAGTAAAAGGCACACTGCTAAACAGTCTTGACTATCCTGCCTAATTCCTAGAACTTATAATTTCTAGTTCCCTCTCCATTAGTGGCGTGATGGATAATTCAAAGTATTTGAGCTTCTCTTTGTAAATACATTAACAGGATTACAAGGCAAGCCCTTTTAGTAGAATAATGCCATTATTACAGCTTGAAAAAATACCCCCCAGTTCATGACCAGAGATGATTAAGAAATCCTTTAAGAAAAGTGTTGACAAGAATCCTTCCAGAATGGATTAAATGAAAACCTATAATGGGATAGAGATATTATTTAGACTACAGTTCTTAGAAGCTCTTTCGGGTTCTTTGTAGGAAGAAGAGCCAATTGACTCATGTATTTTTAACAAAATCATTTGGTACTGGGACTTGAAAATTTCATTCCAACTGCGAAAGACACAAAAATATCATGTCTAAAACAAACTCCAATTAAATAATAGTCCTAATTGACTCCAAAACTTGCTAAATTAGTTTTTGTTGATAAGTATCCATCTACTGTACAATTAACCATTTTAAAGTGAATAATTCAGTAGTGTTTAGTGTGTTCCTAAGTTCATAAGGTTGCTCTAATTCTAGAACATTGTTATTACCTCAAAAAGAAACCCCATACCCATTAGCAGCCACACCATATGCCCCCTCCCCCAACCCCTGGTGACTAGTGATTTCCTTTCTTTCTCTATGAATGTTCCTATTTTGGATATCTCATATGAATAGAACCATACAATATACAGCCTTTTGTGTCTGGTATCTTTCACTTAGCATAATGTTTTCAAGGCTCATCCTTGTTATAGCATGGGTCAGTACTTCATCCCTTTTTATGGATGAATAATATTCCATTATATGGATCTACCACATTTATTTATTCATTCGTTGGTTGGTGGACATTTGGGTTGTCTCATTTTGGGGCCATTAAGTATAATGCCGCTAATGAACATCTGTGTACAAGTTTCTGTGTGGTTATCTAGTTTCACTTCTCCTGGGTATACACCTAGGAGTGGAATTGGTAAGTCAGGTGGTAATTCTCTTTTTAGCTTTTTGAAAAATTGCCAAAATGTCTTGCACAGCAATGGCATCATTTCATGTTCCCACCAGGAGTGAATGAAGATTCCAGTTTTCCACGTTCTCACCAACACTTACTATTTTCATTCTTTCTTTTTAAAAGATGACAGCCATCCTTATGGGTATCTCTTTATGCTCTCTCCTGACTGGTATCTCACTGAAAGTTTAGTTTGTGTTTCCCTAGTGACTAAAGATGGTGAACATCTTTTCATGTGCTTATTGGCCATTTGTGTACCGTTTTTGGAGAAATGTCTAAGTCCTTTGCCCAGTTTTAAATTGGGTTGTTTTTCTTTTTATTTGTGGTTGTATGACTTCTTTTGTGTATTCTGGATATTAGATCCTTATCAGATATACATTTTGCAAATACTTTTCCTAATTCTGTGGATGGTCATTGTTATGGATCATTTACAATTATGGATCTAGACATACAATTATGGATCTAGACAGTTAGTGTAGTATATGTGTATTATTTTTGTCTACACAATACTTCTTCTTTCCCCTCTTTATCTGACAACACTCTCCTTTCCTATTCCATCTATGAGTTACTAGCCAGTCTCCCTTCTCTGTTCAGTGCCCCATCCCTTCATGTCCAGGATGGGCATGTGACCCAACTAAAACCCATTGCAGAATTTTTCACTCTGGTTGAAGGTTAAAGATCCTTTTCCTCTCTGTTGGCAACCCTGTCAGTATGTAACAACAGAACTACTTTCTTCATGTTCTGCACATGGCATGGAGCCCTTTGGCAGTAGGAGAGAATGAAATCCACAAGCAGAGAAGCAAAGCAAACAAGGGCAGAGTTGTGGCCGTGTCAAGATCCCTGTTCCACTTGTCCCCAGCAACACCCCTGCCTTTCCTTGTGATGGGAGCAAATAAAGTCCTTTTTAGGCTTGACTGAGTTGGAGTTTGATTTCTGTCACTTGAAATGTAATACTTCCTGACTAATGCCGTTAGTGTACAGCTTATCAAAGATTTTTACCAGCAAGTCTTGCATAGAGAGGGTTTGTAATACTTAGTCTGTGGGAAGAAATGCAAGGAAAATATAACTGGGTCAGATTTGGGAAAATACAGACTAACACATATGGGTAAACAGGATAAAAATGTTTGAGTTTATGGGAAAGAGACTTGTAGGGAAGAGAGTCATTCCAAAGTAGTTGCAATGAATGGCAGATGACAGTGAATCATAATGTATGAATCGATGATATGAAATGGCAAGTAAAAACCACCTTTGAGGTAGGAAAAAGATGACAGTCAAAGGTATGGTGAGTCACAGAAATTCTCATGTTGAACATATTCTGCAGAGCCCTTCATGGAGACCACTTGTCAGAATCAGCTGGCTTGCCTCCTGCATGAATGTGGCCGTGTTTTCTCTATCTCCCTTCTGTGTTGTCTCTCTGTACCTTTCTCTGTTCTTCCATCCTCCCCTGGCAGTCTATCCTTTGGTCCCTTTGTTTTAAAGACTGAAAAGACCATGTAAATATTAGAAGTCTCTATGAGTGAGATTTGGAATTTTAGCAAAAGAGAGAGAGAGAGAGAATCATTTACAAACCACACAGCAAACAGCGAGTTCTGCTTCGGTAGTGCTTTCCATAATATGACCTGAGGACCATTTCTGACCTACAGCCTTGCTGCCCCTCAGAGTTCCTTATTTTTCCTCTCTGAGGTTATAATTCAGGTGTGGCCAATGACTTTGGGCAACTAAGCAAGTGAACAATGAAAAGAAAAAAAAGAAAAAAGAATGGTGAAGAGACAAATTTTAAAACACCAGCAGTTACACTGTGATATTTTAACTTGCCAATGACTTAAGGAAAGGGTCTAAGCCTGAAAAAGCTTTAATGAATCTTATGTAAGTGTTAGGTATTATTCTGGTGCTTTTTGCATAATCTGTGTTTTTGGGGTGATCTCCATTCCAATCTGAGAGGAACTGCTCCTCTCTCCTCAATCAAAAGTGTTTAATATCCATGTCTTTTGAATTGGAGTACTTCTTGAGAAAAAGCCAGATGGACTGTATTCACGTGGTTTTCATGGTGTATTAGTTATTTTACTGCTGTGCTAAGATACTACCCCAGAAATAAGTAGCGTACGATATCAAATGTGTCACCTCACAGCTTCTGTGGATCATGGATTAGGACATGGCTTAGCGGGTGATTCTGGCCCAGGTTTTCGCAGATGGTACAGTCGAGGTGTTTTCCAGGCTACCGATCATCTGAAGACTTGAATGTGGCTGGAGGATCTGCCCCCAAACTCACTCAGGAGGCTCTTGTCAGGAGGCCTCAGTTCCTGATGTGAGACTTTCCACAGGTCAGCTAGAGCATCCTCCTAATATGGCAGCTAGTTTCCCCCAGAGCAAGTGATCCAAGAGAGAGCAAGAAGAAAGCTGAAATTGCTTTCATGATCTATTATCAGAAGTCACACTCCTTCATTTCTGCCTCACTGTCTTGTCCTCATGAGCCCATCTTTAAGGGGGGAGGGGAATTAAGCTCCCCGACTCTGGAAGAGAGGAGTGTCAGAAATTTGTGGAAATATTTTAAGACCACCACAGGTAGTAAATATTAAAGATAATTATCATGGAAATACAAAGATGACAAACAATATTAATTTAATAGACTAAAAGAATAAAAAGAGAGCAGGCTTTGATTAGCAGAACAGGCCATTTGATGGAAATGAAGGAAGAGTTGTATCTTTATTTAAAGACTACAAGAGATGGTATAGGCTACATAAGCTATTTTCAGGGCTTCTTCCTCAAATTAATGTAAAGAATGATTTCATGGAAGAATTTTTTTTGAATATATGCACATGTTTAAAATAACTAAATAGTGCTAAAGTATTACAATGTAATAGTCTCCTGCTCCTAGCCTTCCAGCTAATAGGCCTACACTGTATGGGCAAACACTTTAGTCCTTGTGCTGATACCTTATAATAACTTAACCCCACATCTCCAAGTGTATGTCTTTACTATGATTTTCTGGTTTATCAATTTGAGACATTTTCTATACATTAATTGCTGTGATAGATGAGGATCTAGCTCTCTTATATGTTAGCCTTACTTAATTCCTCTGCCCTTCCCCTATATTGTAGAGATCTTCTTACCAACATAATCAGAACCAGTAGTTGATGATTTAATTGGAAAAAGCAGGTATTCATAAAAATTACATGTAGAATTTCTTAAGTGTTTCGTTTTAACTGAAAGCAAATGATCTTTTGATGCAGGGTCAAGGACTTGTCCTTCAGTGTGGCTCTTGCAAAAAAATCAAACCCAAGACACATCTTCTATGACTGATGTCTAGTTTTGGTTTCTTTAAAGTGGTACAAAAATTAAAAACATTTGCAAGGCAAACTGAGTATTATTCTAGAGGTTGGTTTCCACCCCCCCCCCCAGGGCATTAACAAGTGTCTTTCAGATTTTTAAGTATATTTTTAGTGATTTGTTATTATCAAATTTTTCAACATTACTTCTTTAGAAACAAAGAACTCTTTGTAACAGACTTATTTCATTAGTTTTTGTAACACGAAGCAAAATCAAAGAATTACCACTATAAATACAATTAGAATGAACAGGTTTGGAAATAAACCCAGTGACTTTGGAAAAGCATAGACGTCCCCAGTGGGAGTGCAAGTACACAGCTCGGGACTCACTTGCTACTCTGTGCCTCCTGTCCTGGGGGGCAGGCACTAAGCTGACCGCACGCCAGGACCTGCTCCCAGTGTTCAGACATATTTACTGATTTAAAACTCTTAAGAGTTCTAATACGTAACTCCTACTATTGTCCCTATCAGAAAAAGAACCTGAAATTTGAAAATACCCAGAAGACATGATGAGGTGTTCTTTCAGTACAACATTGAGATTTGACATTCTATTAACTGGGCTATTTTACAAACATGCAGGGGAAGAGGTTAATTTATAGTTGGTTTTTTTTTTTTTGCCTGATAGAGATGCCAATAATTTATTTTTGAAAGAAGAAATAACCCCAAAGTTTACGGTTTGTGGTTGTGTTGGACATTACCAATTTTGTGTTTAATCCAGCAATCTTATTCTAATATTCTAGTCATTAAACTGTGTGTGTGTGTCTTCAAATTCTCTTTAAACTGGTTTAATATCTTACTGTTTTACTTCTTATTTAACAAGTTCAATAAAATTTTTGACCCATGTTCATTTCATATTTGTACAAGGCTCATGCTTTTGTCTTCCTGAAAATTATACTTCAATATCCTCATTTTACAGATGAAGATAATAAGGTAAAAATGGTTAATATTTGTCCAAGGAAACACAGTGCTAGAAAATGACATGCTAAGGGCTTGCATTCAATGTGCATGGGAATTAGTCAGTATAATTTGCAGATGGAATGGAGGGTGTCAATTAATCTGTCAAGTCAATTATATTGAGGCCAGTTAAGAGAACATCTATTGTAGTTAAATTACTATTTTTACTTAAATTCATAAATGGTATTTATAGTAATATGACTATGAAAATATTACTTGCTCCAGATCCAATTGATTATATTTTCTATAATGTACAACTTCTTTGCTTCTCTTGGAATTTCTAATTGTCTTTGCTTTTCATTTTGCACTGTCTTCTATTACTTTTGAGTTATGAACAAATATTTCTAAGTAGCTATTGAGTACCCGAGGGGCAAAAGCAATACCTCAGTACACAAAATAAGCAAAAGTTCTTAAGTTTGTGGATCTTATCCTCTAGTGAGGGAAGCAGACAACAATCACAACAAGGCACAGTTTGCCCAAAAGTAAAAGTGCTTCAGAGCAGGAGAATAAAGCAAGATAAGGGACATGCCAGAATGGAGGGAATGCAATTTTAAATAGGGAGAAGTCAAATGTTGAATACCAACCTGAAAGAAATAAGGAAGAAAGCCATACAGATGACTGCATGGGGAATAGTGGTCCAGGTAGAGGGGACAGCCAGTGTGAGGACCCAAGGGGCAAGGCTGGTATGTTCAGGGAACACCAAGGAGGCCAAAGTAGCTGAAGCAGATTCACTGAATGAGACAGTACAAGGAGGTGGCTCACAGAAATAATTATTAGGGACCTTTTGGTAAATTGAATTACTTACCCCATCCTGTACCCAGCCCTTTGCTATGTGACTTTACTGCCCTTCCAGCTGGAGGTCAAATGTGCTTCTCTGTTCCCTAAGTCTGGGGTCCCCTGTGTGACTTTGGTCAATGGGGTGTAGATGGACCTGAATGCACCAGTTCAAGTCTGGGCCTAAGAGGCAGCACATGCTTCTGTTTGCCCTCTTGTGCTTCTGCCATCACTTTGAGAAGAACTTCCCCCAAGTATCTGCTGACCCTTCAAACTCGTCATGAGAATAAGCATGTTTGTCATAGACCCATGCCCAGCTCACAGCGAGGAGCCATGCCCAGCCAACACTGCAGCTTGAAGGGGGAGCCACCCCGAGCCCAGCCTCGGTCGGCCAAGCCACAGCACATCTGCAGACCCATGAGCAAGACGATACATATTTATTACTGTAGTGTCCTGATGCTGCTTGTCACACAGCATTATTGAATATATTTTGGTGATAGACCCAATACTCTGTTAACAGTACGGGTCAGGGTGTGAGAGAAAAAGGGGACTTATGGAAGACACCAAGACTTGGCCTGAGAATCTAGAAGGATGGAGTCACTGTGACAGGAAAGACTACAGTGAAGCTGGCCTTGGTGTCAGGGACATCACGTGATTTGCTTTGAACATACTTATATTTAGAAATCTATTGGGAATTTGTGCTTCTGTTAATAGTGGAGTAAGTAATTCAAACCAACCTGTCACTGAAGACATCTTTTAAAGCTTGACAAAATACTAATAGAATATGCTTGAAGGCACGAATTGGCAAATAAAGTCATGAAGAAACCTTGAGGGACAGCCCCACACAGCAGGACTAAGAGTAAACTGAAGTATCCCGGTCTTCACACAGATTACAACCTCAGATCATCTCACTCTCTGATACGACAGTCAGATGATCTTGAGAGAAGCAAATGTAAATCCTCTCTAGACCTGAATTTAGTTTTTTAAAAACAACTTGCAAATATAATTTCTGACAAAAAAGAAAAAAAAACAGGAATAGGCAGAAGTAAGACAACACACACAAAACTCAGCAGAAACTGCAGGTGGTAGGAAAAGATAAAGGACCACAGACAAGGTGGTTACCAAATCCCAAAGTTTTATAACTATGCTTCTGATGAAATCTTGGCTGAAATTTTTAGCAGGTAACTGGAAAGTGTAAAAGTTACTAAAAAGAAAACAAACACTTGGAAAAACATATTAACTGAAATTTAGAACTCAGAGGATGAATTTCAAAGCATTTTATTTATTTTTTTTATTATTATGTTATGTTAATCACCATACATTACATCATTAGTTTTTGATGTAGTGTTCCATGATTCATTGTTTGCGTATAACACCCAGTGCTCCATGCAGAACATGCCCTCTTTAATACCTACCACCAGGCTAACCCATCCTCCCACCACCCTCCCCTCTAGAACCCTCAGTTTGTTTTTCAGAGTCCATTGTCTCTCATGGTTCGTCTCCCCCTCCAATATCCCCCCCTTCATTCTTCCCCTCCTGCTATCTTCTTCTTCTTTTTTTTAAAAATATATATTGTATTATTTGTTTCAGAGGTACAGATCTGTGATTCAACAGTCTTGCACCATTCATAGTGCTCACCATAGCACATACCCTCCCCAATGTCTATCACCCAGCCACCCCATCCCTCCCACCCCCCACCACTCCAGCAACCCTCAGTTTGTTTCCTGAGATTAAGAATTCCTCATATCAGTGAGGACATATGATACATGTCTTTCTCTGATTGACTTATTTTGCTCAGCATAACACCCTCCAGTTCCATCCACGTCGTTGCAAAGCATTTTAGACACAAAATAAGAGAGAACTTGTGAACTGGAAGATAAAAGACAAAAATATTCAGAAAGAACTGAGGGAAAAAAGGGCAGAAGGTAGAAGATAAAAATTTATGGAGAACTGAGTGAGAAAATCTTACATATGAGCAATTGGAGTCCAGAAAAAGAGGAGAAAACCATGGTGCAGAATATATATATTTGGATAAAGGTGAGGAATATTCTTAAACTAATGAAAAACTAATAATACATTCACATAAATTATGTAGCTCTTTGAGCCTGACTTCTCTCATTTGGCATGTCTTTAAGATTCATCCATGCTATCCATGAATTAGTAGTTCATTTTTTTTTTTAAAGATTTTATTTATTTGAGAGTGCGAGTGAGAGAGATCACAGAGGGAGAGGGAGAAGAAGACTCACTGCTGAGCAGGGAGCCCAGTGTGGGGCTTGATCCCAGGACCCTGAGATCACTACCTGAGACGAAGGCAGATGCTTAACTGACTGAGCCACCCAGGTGCCCCAATATTTCGTTTCTTTTTAATGTCAAATATTATCCCACTGTATGAATGTACTACGGTCTGTTAATGCTTTCACCAGTTGATGGGCTTTTGAATTACTTCCAGTTTTTGGTGATTATAAAGTGGCTACACTCATACACAGGCTTTTGTGAGAACATTTATTTTCATTTTTCTCAAGGAAATGTCTAGGAGTGGGATTGCCCTTCATAGGCTACATGTATATTTCACTTTATAAAGAATTGCTAAACTGTTTCCAAAGTGGTTGTAGCAATTCATCATTCTGCATCCTCTCCAATAGTCAGTATTGTTGAATTATTTGTTTGTTTATATTGTAGTCATTCTAATCAGTTTGTAGCAGTATCTCATTGTGGTTTTAGTTTGTAATTTCCTTCATGACTAATGACGTTGAATATCTCTGCATGTGCTGATTCAACATCGGTTTATCTTCCTTGATGAAATCTTTGCTTAAGTGTTTTCTCCATCTTCAAAAAAAAGTTAGGTTTTTAAAACTGTATTTTTTAGCTGTGAGTGTGCTTTTTCTGGTCTCTGTTTGTAAATATTTTCTGTCTGTGGCTTACCTATATCAATCAGCTATTGCTGCATGACAAAACCCCACACAGTCCTAGTAGTCTATAACATAACATTATTCTCTTGCATGTCTGTGGGTGTGCTGAGGGTTGGCTGATCTCTGCTGGGCTCTGAGTTACAGGGCTCTAGCTGCGGGTTGGTTTTTTCTTTTCTGTACATGTCTCCTCTTCTTCTCAAACTAGTGTGCCAACCTAGGGTACAAGAGAGCAAGCAGGAACACATGAGCCTCTTGGGAGAAATGAGGAGTAATGGGCTTGGATTTTTTATTTTAGAGTTATGAATACATTCTAAAATTGATGTGATGATGAATGTACAATGAACTAAATACCGTTAAATAAACTAAAGATTGGGCGCCTGGGTGGCTCAGTTGTTAAGCATCTGCCTTCGGCTCAGGTCATGATCCCAGGGTCCTGGGATCGAGTCCCACATCGGGCTCCCTGCTCAGCAAGAAGCCTGCTTCTCCCTCTCTCATTCCCCCTGCTTGTGTTCCTGCTCTCGCTATCTCTCTCTCTGTCAAATAAATAAATAAAATCTTTAAAAAAATAAAAATAAAAATAAATAAACTAAAGATCATTGAATTGTACCATTTAAATTGGTGAATTGTATGTCATATGAATTATATTTCAATAAAGGCTTTTAGAAAATAAAAGGAAAGGGAAATCAGATTGTAATAATGCATTTTGCCTCCTAAAAGTGTGTTGGGCATGATGACTATTTATGGAAATATTTTTTTCTTTAAATAACTACAGATTCTGTGTTCTTTTTACCTAAGAAAATAAAGCTTTAAAGCGAAAGAAAGAAGGAAAGAAAGAAAAAAACAAAGAAAGAGAGAAAGAGAGAAATGAAACCTCTTAAGGCCTAGGCTCAGAACTGGCCCCTTGTTACTTCTACCCACATTCCATTGGACAACACTCATCCAATGGCCAGGCCCAAAGTCAATGGACCAGGACGTGTACTCTACCTTAGTGGGACTGACTGATAAAGGGCATGGATACAGGGAGGGCTAAAGAAATGAACATGGTAATTTAGCTTATTACATAAATGCTTAGACATTAAAATTTTAAAGAAAATCAAGGAAGTGAATGTTAAAAATCAGGTCAGTGGATGGGGGTGATTAGGAGGAATCCAAGGACCCGTGCAAAGCACTCCTTCTATTATGGATTGTAGTAGCACTTGGTGAATTGTTCTATTGTAACAATTTTCATATTGTCTTAAATTTCTTGTTAGACTATCTGTTTGCTTTTTTCCCCTCTCCTAGGTTTCATGTTCCAAAAAATTCTTTCCACATTTTCTCCAATTTTTCATTTAGGCTTACTTATATTCAGGGAAATTCAAAGGCCTTTTAAAACGGTTTCTGTGAAAACAAAACAATGTTTCTTGGGATCCTCCTTTAAACTTTAATCTCCTACTGTCAAAAAGATATTTCTCTCTTCTTTCCGCAACAATTTCTGAAGGCCTGCTCTTCATTTAGAGACAATGTTGTTGGACAGGATTTAATAAGAGATGAAAAGGATACCATGAACTGCATTTTAGAGTCTTAGGATTCAGTTGAATAGATACCTCATAACACCTAGGAAATAGTTACCCAGTAATGCTCTGGAGTAGAGAGACAAAGAAAGAGGAAAGCATGGCATTCCATGCATCCCCAAGCTCAGAATTCTTCACACTGGCTGCACATTAAGATTACTTGATCTTTGAAATAATAATGATGCAGAGCACCCCCTGCAGAGATGCCTATGGAATTGATTTGGGATAAAGGCTCCAGAATGGAAAATGGAATTCTCATTGTGCAAGGTACTTGGTTGGCTCCCAGAATTCAGCATCACCAGCTTCTTTATTTTGCAAAGTGCAGATGTTAAAACACCAACAAAACTCATCATCAACAGTCATCACTATCTTATTGAAAATATATGTTACCACTAAAACATAGAAAGACATTATTAAGGAATAAAGTATGGTTTACCTGTTTCTTTTTCTTACAGCCATTTTCAGGGACCTTAAGAACTTCAAGGTTTTTAAGACACGTAACATGGCATTCCTATTGCCAGCATTTTCTAAATTTCTGCAGAAGCACATTCAGGTAAGCAGATTAATTGGCTGGCTTTAAAGTATGGTTTTTAAAGGAAATTAATCAGCCTTAAAAATGCCTTCGAGTGCGATTACATTATTTTATCTCTCCTTGCACTGCGAACAACTGCAGACTCTGTCATGAGTCATGGCCCCTCAGTAGAGAGACATTTGAGCACGTTTGGAACCAGATACACTAATGGTTACTTTCTTGGATCATGAGTACCAGAGTTTTCATGAAGGCAAGGGTTTGCTCCTCCCTTCTCCATCCCATGAGTTTTTGAAAACGAGGCCACCTCTCTCACCTTTCCCTTGCGCTTCTAGCATCGACCTCTTGCAAACACCTGGGATCGGGAGCAAGCACACATCGATTCTCAGAGCACAACGTCCTTTTGTAAAGTTTCAAAGAATAACTATGTCTTCCATGACACTTCTCTTTGAAGGAATAGCATTTACACCTCCCTGATTGGCCCATTTTCATGTGAATTTGGTAAAAATCTTTGTGAGTATCAGTGTATGTGTGGCGAAGTTCAAGCTGAAGCTGAAGTGTGAGGAGAAACAGCCTTTGCTCTCTCGCTGTTTCTGTGTTCTTGGCTTTCCGAATATTTCATCCTGTGGCGAATGCTGATATGATGACATAATCAGGAGGCAATGAATGACCATCTGAGCTGAAGGAAAGAAAAAAATCACTATATGTGAATGCAAAGTGGTATAGCCACTTGGGAAAAAAGGTATGGAGGCTCCTGAAAAGATTAAAAATTGAACTACCATATGATCCAGGAATTCCACTCCTAAGAATATAGCTGAAGGAAACAAAATCACTATCTCGAGATATCTAAACCCCCATGTTCATTGCAGCATTATTTACAATAGCCCAGACATGGAAACAACCCTCCCAACAGATGAATGGATGAAGAAAATGTGATAGATAGATAGATAGATAGATAGATAGATAGATAGATAGACAATATGAAATGAAATGTTATTCATAAAAAAGAAAGAAATCCTGCCATTTACAATACCATGGATGGACCTTGAGAGTGTTATGCTAAGTGAAATAAGTCAGTCAGAAAAAGACAAATACCATATAACCTCACTTATATGTGGGATCTAAAAACATGGAACTCATAGAAACAATGTAGAATGGTGGTTGCCAGGGGCTGAGGGGTGCGGGAAATGGGAGATGTCGGTTAAAGGGTCCAAACTTTCAATTATAAGATGAATAAGTTCTGGAGAGATAATATATAGCACAGTGACCATAGTGAACAATACTGTATCATGTACATGAAAGTTGCTAAGAGACTGGATCTTTAAAGTTCTCTTCACAACAAAAAATTGTGACTATGTGAAGTGTTAAGTATTAATTAAACTTACAGTGGTGATCATTTCGCCCTAAATGGTATCAGATCATTATGTTGTTCACCTTAAACCAATGCACATTACCTGTCATTTGTAGCTCAATAAAACTGGGGTGAAAGTGCCTGTAACTTCTTTGTTCCATCTTGGATGGAGATAATGGGTCATGGATAGAGTATGCTATTAAGTTAGAAAACAAAACAAAATAGTACTTAAAAGGCAATTCCTCAGGGAGAACATAAAAGAGAAACAAATGTGGATCGTTTGATCACCAGCTTCCTGTCAAAGCTGACATCTGCAATTTTGTACATTTCACAGCTTCCTCCCCAATTTAGTTGCCAGCTAGTGTGTTTCGGTGACTTCGTTTCTGGTTTTTCAGAAGCCTTGGCTTAGCTCTCTTGTTCTGATCTTTGTTGGAATGAGAGGTAAAGATAATAATTTTTCTTGTATAATGGTAAGCATCAAGAATGTCTGAAATATATAGCCTCAATGGATTTTTGTATTCAGACATGAAAATAACAAAGTAGTTTATTTTCTGCACTTGCCAGGCACAATAAATCACCTCCTACTGTTTGTTAAATTTTCAGTGAACACCAAGAACAAAAACTATTTTTTTTTTCCGGCAAGGTCCTTGAAATACAGAGTTGTTATAAAAATTTCAGGCTAACTTGAAAAAGGAGAGAGGAACATTACCATTCTCACTGTGCCTTGGACACAAGCCTTCCTGGACGGATGCCTGTTTTGCTCTGATGGGAGATGGTGTGGGGACCATGGACTTGGTTGCAAAGAGAAGCTATTGAAGGTCCATTTGATAAACTGTCCTCAGCGAAAATAGCAAAATACTTTATTGAGGGAGAAAATATTGTTTTAATCTTTGGCATACAACTATCAGAGGAGAAGTGGCAGCTCATAATCTTAAATATCAAGCCAAACCCTGCAGGGCCCCCGGTCACATTCCTGGTAGGAATGTTCCTGCAGAATGTTGAGGGAATAAGGCATTCAGACAGCCATGTAATAAAGACATGGGTCCCACAGCAACACTGAAAGTGCTCACAGCTTCTGACTTAAGACAGTTGGGTTTTCTGTTTCCCCCGATCACTGCCTTTTGATTCTGCTTTGAGTCCCGCTACATTTCTATACTTGGCCTCGTGACTCGGTTTTTACCTCACTGATCTTCTGATCTCAGACATTCTGGCATTTTCAATCTATCTACAACTGCAGGATGATTATGAAAATACCTTTCTGGGGATTCCTCCCACTCGATCTCAGAAGTATTTGTCAGAAAAAGATTGTCCATATCAGAGGGGGATTTATAGAGTCCAAGATAGGACTCATGTTTAAAATTGGGTTGTGCAATTTTATAACAACTGTTGATAAATCAGTACAACATAGCATAATTATAACTGGGCAGTTGACGTGTTCATTGTTAGAGTGTAAGAGAGCAGAGCTCTTTCTTTCCCCTCACGTTTATCCCTTAGCAGAGTTAATTAAAAGGATTGGATTCCATGTTGACTCTTGAGAATGAGTTACCAACATCAGAGTCACCATCACCTCGATAATCTGTCACACCGTCTCAGGGAGAAGCACTCTCACAACACCTACAATAGTCTTGGATCTAGGGACTACTGACTTTGAAATAATCAACAGGTATTCTGTAAGAGGGAAAAAAAGAGGTGTCACTTTAGGGGAGGGATCTACATCGATGTGAGTATGCTAGGTGGGGCTTGGGACTGGCATTATTGGTGAATTTTCTTTGGGACTTGACCAATGGTGTCATCTCTCCTAGTGATGTGGGAAACAAAGGCAGAAGAAAAAATTATTAAATTTCCTTACTACCTAGAGCCCACTGACAAGTCCTTGAAACAGGGAGAGTGACATTCCTTTAGGGACTCAACCGCCTCGAAGTTAATACTTTGCTAAGGGTAAAAAGCAATGCCTAGCCTGACCCTCAACAACCCCCTTCCCCCCCGCCCCAGGATCCTCTAAGTCTAGTTTAAAGTATAAAAATTCCTTTGGAAACTTCCTTTATCTATAACCACCCCCCACACCAAGATATGTGTTGGCAATCATCCCCCAAGCATATGGCCCACTAAAAGGTCTCACGACTCAGGTTTTATTAGATGGTAATAAATGACCTTTTCCCAACAATAGCTAAGTCCCCTCAAGCTCCTGAAGACCTTGTTTTCCAAAATTCCTTAGAGACTTACACTGTCCCTAAACCCCCTCCCAACTTGTAGGTATATAACCACCAACCCTCACAACCCCACTGCAGCTCTTTCTGCCCACGGGTCCTGTCCCCGTGCCTTAATAAAATCACCTTTTTTGAACCAAAGACATCTCAAGAATTATTTCTTGGCCGTTGGCTTCAAACCCTAACGTCTATCTTACATCACTATCACGGATTTGAATTCTTTTTTAAACAGCACCCGTAAATATTCTTTCCCTCTTTTTTTTTTTTTTTGGCTAGTAATTTCCTTTAGCTTCAGTGTTCTGTCCCTGTGAGCCCACATCAGAGTACCCATTAAATGCCTAAACAGTAAGAAGTATCAGGAAAAGAGGCTCAAATTGCACCATTCCAGGGGCTACTATTGTGTATTCTGTTGTGGGTGTGAAGTCCCCTAAGACTGAGGGGAGATTTCTGGAGTGTTTCTAGGATCTAAAACTGCGGGCTTGGATATATGATAGGCAAAACCTGTCTACTGCAAACAGCAAAGCGCTAACTTTTAGAGGACTTCTGCATTCTCAGAGGGGCTCTCTCCTCTGTGGGAAGCAAGGAATGCATTTGATTCAATAGGAGGGTAGGTGGGTGGTTGCTACGAGATACTGGAACCATTGCATCCCAAGAGTGACAATATGTTGGGTTAATAGCTCAAAAATATCATCCACATCACACATGGGTCTGTGGACAGCTGAGAAGGAAGAGCTAAACCTATCTACAGTCACTCAAGTCCCTGCCTGTTAAGTGTGAACTTTAAAATTACAGTCTTCAAGTAATGGAAGAAATCCCAACATAAGAAAAGACACCATCCAAGACATAAACAATTGTATAGAAGGCGATACAAAATGCTGCAGGCTCAAGATGAGGGGGAAAGAGCTCCTCAATCGAAATTCATCTAACTTCAATGGAGATGAAATGGGAGAGCAAGATTCTTGTTTCCTGGAGTCGAAGAATGAATCTCGAGGACAAAAGACAGCAAGTAAAGCAAATAGAGTTTCATTAAGCAAGGATACAGAAAAAGCTCTCAGGAGTAAGAGTGATGTAGTTTTGAATACGGATGAGGTTTGGTGGGGTGAAGTCCGGAGCCTACAGCCAAGAAAAAATTCTTGAGAAGTCTTTGGTGCAAAATGGTGGTTTAGTTAAAGCCCTGGGACAGAACCCACGGGCAGAAAGAGTGGCTGCCCGGTGGTTGTGAGGAGTGGCTGGTTATATACTATGGGGTTGGGGGAGGTAAGGAAAAGGGAGGTGTCCAAAGAACTTTCATATGCTAAACAGGACCTGCAAGATACTGGAGGCCTTGCCATTGTCAGGTTAAGGTTGGTTTTCCCTCTAGCGAGGCAGTAACATTAAGATAGTAGGGAGCTTCCTGGAGGAATGCGATTCTCCCACTACCTCAAGTATTTGTCAATGGGCTGAAGATTGTAAGGACATTTAATTCTATCTACATTTCCTTCCGGAAGTTAGGTAATTGGTAAGAATGCTTTTTTCTTGTAAATCACTAAGACATTTGTAAACCAAGGGAGACTCACATCTTGCAGGACTGTAATCTCTCTGAGTTAACTATTTGTTTTTTTTCCTTCCCTTAGTGTTAGGGCAGAGAGGAGTGCCTGAGGAAGGTAACACAGATCCCACCCGGCAGCGGTGGGGCGGGGGGGGGGGGGGGGGGGGGGGGGGGGTGCTGCGGGGTGTCAGCTTGTGCTTTGTCCTCAGCTTGCCTTCTGCTCCCTCATCAGAGAGACTTTGGTATTTTATTTACTTCATAAGTTCCTTAAAGTAAATCTTTAAGAACAGCTATATATTTCATATTTCGGATTCACAAAAGGTAACAGTTACTGTCAATGTTTCCTGTTCCAAACTCTAAGTTAAAAATCCTTGAGAGCACTGTTTCATCGAGTTAGATCCATGGGACCAGGTAGAGCTGACCAATATCATAGTTGCAGTTCTGGGGTCGACAGTGTCCCCCGCGGCTGGCGGGGCGGTGGGGGGGGGGCGGTCATCCTGCACATTTCTGTCTAGGAACTCAGAACATACCTGCTACAGGAAGGGAGCACCTGAAGGATGGGCCTCTAATTAAAGTTCTTTCAGGGGCACCTGGGTGGCTCAGTTGGTTAAGCGTCTGACTCTTGATTTCAGCTCAGGTCATGATCTCAGTGACCTGAGATAGAGCCCCGCGCTCAGCACGGAGTCCCCTTGTCCCTCTCCCTCTGCTCTTCCCCCAACCCCCCACTGCTCATGTGCTCAATCTCTCAAATAAATAAATAAATAAAATCTAAAAAATTTAAAGTTCTTTTAGGAAAATTTAAAAAATATAGGAAAGCCAAGAGAAAATATTTAAAGCATCCTGTGGCTTCATATCTCAGAAAGTACCTTTGCTAATATCATAGTGTAAATCCTTCCACTCTTCATCACTCTCTCCTCCCTCTTCTCTCCTTCCACCCTTCTTCCCTGCTGCGTACTCACGCATCTCTCTCTTCTCTTTTACACATATGGGATCATATCATAAGCTTTTTTTTCCAAGTATATGCGTTTTTAGTTATTTTTTCCGGCTTTATTGAGATAACTGGCATATAACATTATGTGAGTTTAAGATGTTCAATGATGATTTGATATATATATACTGCAAAATGTCTACCACAATAAAGTTAATTAACACATCCTTCACCTCACATAATTACCATTTTGCTGTTGTTGAGATGGAAGCATTAACCTCTACTCTCATAGCAACTTCCTAATATATGATATAATGTTGCTAACTGTGGTCACCATACTGTACATTAGATCTCTGGAACTTATTCATCTTATAATTGAAAGTTTGGACCTATTGGCAACTGCCATTCTACTCTCTGTTTGTATGAGTTCCATGCTTTTAGATTCCACATATAAGTGAGATCATATGGTATTTGTCTTTCTAAGTCTGACCTATTCCATTCAGCATATTGCCCTTAAGTTCCATTCATGTTGTTGCAAATAGCAGGATTTTTTTTTTTATGTCTGAACAATATCCCGTTATATATAATGTATATGCTACATAACATTTATAATATGTTTTATATGAAATGTTTACATAATGTGTGTGTATATATATCCATATAACATTTATATAACATTTTCTTTATTCATCACATGATGGATACTTAGGTTATTTTCATGTCTGGGCTATTGTGAATAATGCCACAGAGAACACGGGAGTGCAGATATCTCTTCAATATTGTGATTTCATTTTCTTTGGATATGTACCCAGAAGTGGAAAGCTGGATTGGTAGTTTTATATTTAATTTTTTGAGGAACCCTCATACTGTTTTCCATAGTAGCTGTACCAGTGTACGTTCCCACCAACAGTGCACGGGGTTTCCTTCTCTCCACATCCTCACCATCAATTGTTATATCTTGTCGTTTTGACAGTAACCATTCTAACACATGTAAGGTGGTATTGCACTGCAGTTTTGATCTGCTCCACGTGCAGGGTTGTGCGGTGGTGCTGGGTCCAGGGCGCAAGGGGTCTCATCAGCTCAGCTCGCTGGGGTCCACGTTGACAACTGCATGGTTCTTGGCAAGTGCCGCAGGGGTTGTGTAGCAGATGCAGGGGGGCCTCCAGGCCCAGTGGCTATGTGCCAGGGCAGGGGGTGGGGAGGGCCAAAAAAGGGGGTGTGTACCCACTCTCCTGTGGGGGACAGCCGCAAGTGCTTGGGTGGTGGCAGAGGCCAGTTGCAGATATTCTCGTAGTGATGAAGGTCAGGGCCAACAGCAAGTGCTAGGGCCAACTGCAGATGCGTTGGCAGCTTCGGAGACCCTGGCTGTCAGTGTGCACTTTTGTGGCCGCAGGGTGTCACCGTGGGGGCATGGCAGTAAAGGCTGGTGATGCATGTTGGGCCAAGAGCATGCAGGTGCATGGCTGGGGGCTAGCTGCCGGGGCGCCCAGTGGTGCAGGTCAGTGACAGGAGACAGCGCAGAGTCCAGGCCCGCAAGTGGCAGCAGGGACCCATGCTGTTGGTATGCACTCCTTTAGTTGCTGGGTCTCACCACGGATGCACAGTAGTGGAGGTCAGTTACTGGAGTCAGACTGGTGGCACGCAGGTGCACAGCTGGAGGGGGCTAGTCCCAAGCACGTGCATGGCAGTGGGGTTCAACTGGGGCTATCTAGGCTGGCATTTGGCACTCACTCAGCCACGAAGCCCTGGGCTGGTTGCTGGTGTAGGTGCAGATCTCAGGCTCCAGCGGAGGAAGGAAGGGAGGGAACAGGGAGGTGGCCAGTGTTTGCAAATCCAAGTTACCTGTGGAGCAACAACTGATGAAATCTGTAGGGGGTCTGCAGCAGCAGTGCTGGACTTTGGTTTCTTGAGTGATGAGAGCTGCTGGGGTCCCCCCTACAAAGGGCGGGTCACGTGGTTGCTCCCACTGCTGGGCTGATACCGGCAGTCCCAGCTCCCCTTCCTTGTTCCCAGCCACGTCTCAGGTCTCAGCTCCGCAGGTCTCTCCAAGTGCATTGATGTATGTATGATGTATGATTGCACCGATGTCTGTACAAGCTATTCATTAAAGTGTTGTTTGAATAACAAGAGACTGGATACAAGAAAATGCTCGTTAGTAGGGCCTTGTCAAAGAAGCCACTGGGCATTCATACAATGGAGTCATGTTACGCAGCCAGGAAAGAGAATGAGGACACTTTATCCGTCAGTCGGGAATATGTCCAAGATACGTCCTTGAATGGAGAAAGTGCAATGTAGAATTTTGTGTACATATGTCACCATTTGTGTAGGAAAAGGGAAAACATCCATGCCAGCAATTGTTTGAATGTGTATCTTGAAGGATATGCAAAAACAACGTTGGGTGTGTGTGAGAGGAAGTTTGGGGACAGAGATGGGAAACTTCATGGCATCCTCACTCACCCACAATGAATTCTGAGCCACATGAGTTATTGACTCCAAAAATTAAACAATACAAATAAATAAATACAAACAAAAGCACCTTCCATCACTGGTCTCTCTGCAGTAAAATAATACAAAGTAAAGTAGCCGGCCAGCTTGTAACCCACTGTGGTTGTTTCCTGTGTAAGGTTCACTTTCACCGTCTTCACACCTGCATGCATTCCGTGCCATGTCTCCAGCTCCTTCTGCTGGATCCAGAAAGAAGAGTCCATATTTTGCCTTCCTTTGCATCAGACCAAAGTAGGGACTGAAGCACTTCCCAGGCATTTAGGCTGGTGGACCTGATGCTGAGACATGGCTGGTGAAGCCATCTGGTACCCCCACCTTCCCCAGTTCACTTGCTTTCATTCATACACAGGAGGTTTTATTCTCGTACCTGGAAAGGGGCAAGAAGTGACGTTCTACACAGGCTGAATGAGAGGAGAATGAGGCAGATAGATGTTTCTCAACCATGCTGAATTTTTTTGCAGAGATGGGGAGAGGTGGGCTTGGGGGTACTTAGAGGCTGATAGAACTGTTTTCCAAGTACATTTTTTTGTGAGGCTTTGGGAATAAAAATCACCTCCCTGGACTGAGGAGGAAAACAGGGGCGGGGGGGGGTGGGGTGGGTGGTGGTGGTGGTAAAGGTGAGTTCAGGGAGGCCACTGTCCCATTCTAATGAAACCATCTGTGAACTGATGCTCCCAGGAGAGTGAGGAGGCTCCTTCAGACAGGCTGAAGGCTGCAGAGGCTGAGTGTTGACAGCCCGAGTTGAGATGGAAAAGAAGGGGTCACTGCATGAAGCCGCAGCAGATGACCCAAAGAGTGTATATATCTCAGGCATCATTTGGGGGCTCCCAGAAGTAACCATTGCAAGATAAGTTCTCACCGAGAGCAGGGGTGTGTGTGGGGTATCAGATGGAGGAAGACTTGGAGCCCTTGGAATTTGGGTAGAAACATGAATCTGACCACATCTGTATCCATGGTAATCAGACAACCTTTGGGTTACAAGTTCATATTTATTGAAATGAATCTTTTTTTCCAGTTTTACTGAGAAATAATTGACATATATCACTGTATAAGTTTAATACATACAGCATAATGATTTGATTTACATATATTGTGAAATAATGACTACAATAGGTTCAGCTAACAGCCATCTTATCATATAATTACAATAAAAAGAAAAAAAAAGAAAAGAGAAAAAGGAAAAAAGATTTCTCCTTGTGATGAGAACTCTTCGGATTTACTCTCCTAAGAAATATCTTATATGTCATATAGCAGTGTTCGCTACAGTCTTCATGTTGTACATTATATCCCTAGCACTTTTTTATCTATAACTTTGTTCTTTTTGACAACCTTCCTCCAACTCCTCCTCACTGGACTCTCCACCTCTCTGCCTCTGGCAATCACAAGTTTGATCTTCTGCTCTCTTTTTGCTATGAGTTTTTTTCTTTTTTCTTTTGGATTCCACATATAAGTAAGATCATACAGTATTTGTGTTTCTCTGTCTGACTTATTTCACTTAGCATAATGCCTTCAAGGTCCATCCACGTGGTCACAAAAGGTAGGATTTTTTAAATCGCCGAATACTATTCCATCGTGGGTGTATATATCTATAACTCACAGTGTTATCCATTCATCCCTGATGGACACTTAGGTTGCTTCCATATCATGGCTATTGTAAATAATGCTGCTACAAACATGGTAGTGCAGATATCCTTTCAAGATAGTGATTTTGTTTCCTTCAGATATATTCCCAGAAGTGGAATTGCTGGATCACATAGCTTTATTTTTAATTTTTTGAGGAATCTCCAAACTGTTTTCCAGAGTGGCTCCACCAATTTACATTCCCATGAACAGTGCCCGAGGGTTCCCTTTTCTCCACATCCTCACCAGCATTTGTTGTATCTTGTCTTTTTTATGATGGCCATTCCGACAGGTGTGAGGTGATATCTCATTGTGGTTTTGATTTGCATTTCCTGGATGATGAGTGATGTTGAGCATCTTTTCACCTGTCTGTTGGCCAGCTGGATGTCTTCTTTGGAGAAATGTCTATTCAGGTCCTTCACCCATTTTTTAAAATTAGGTTAATTGGTTCTCTGCTTTTGAGTTGCATGAGTTCTTTATATATTTTGGATATTAGCCCCTTAGCAGATATATGCTTTCTAAATATTTTTTTCCCATTCTGTCATTTCACTTTGTTGATGTTTTCTTTTGCTGTACAGAAGCTTTTCAATTTGATGTAGTCCCACATGTTTATTTTTTATTTTGCTGCTTGTGCTTTAGTGTCCAAATGATTCAAAACATCATTACCAAGACTCAAGTCAAGGAGCTTTATTCCTATGTTTACTTCTAGGAGTTTCAGGGTTTCAGATCTTACATGAAGTCTTTAATTTATTTTGAGTTAATTTTTGTGAGCAGTGTAAGATATGGGTCCACTTTCATTCTTTTACAGGTGAATATCTAATTAGTCCAGAGTCATTTGTTGAAGAAACTGTCTTTTCTCCGCTGAGTATTCTTGGCCCCCTTGTCAAATATTAGTTGACTGTATATGACCTGGTTTATTTCTGGGCTTTTGATTCTGTTCTATTGGTCTATTTGTCTGTTTTTATTCCAGTACCATACTGTTTTGATGGTGATAGCTTTATAGTATAGCATGAAATCAGAAAGTGTGATACCTCCTAATTTGTTCTTCTTTCTCAGGATTTCTTTGGCTATTTGGGGTATTCTGTGGTTCCACATAAATTTTAGGAGTGGTTTTCTTTTTCTATTTCTGTAAAAAATGCCATTGGAAACTTGATAGGGATTCTACTGAATCTATAGATGGCTTTTGGTGGTATTGACATTTTTACAATATTAATTTTTCCAATCCTTGAACATGGGATACTTTCCACTTATTTGCCTTTTCAATTTCTTTTATCAATGTCTTATAGTTTTCAGAGTAGAGACTTTTCACCTTCATAGTGAAATTCATTCCTAAGTATTTTATTGTTTTTGATGCTATTGGGAGATCTATTTCTTTTTTTCTTTTTCAGAAAATTTGTTGCTAATGTATAAAAATGCTACTGATTTGTGTGTGTTAATTTTGTATCCTGAAACTTTACTAAATTCACTGATTAGATATGGCAGGTTTTTTTTGGTTATTTGAGTCTTTAGGACTTTTTTTTAATATATAAAATCATATCATCTCCAGATAGAGACAATTTTACTTCTTCCATTCCAACTCTGATATCTTTTATTTCTTTTTCTTGCCTGATCACTCTAGCTAGGTCTTCTAGTACCATGTTGAAAAGAAGTGATAAGAGTGGGTACCCTTGTTTTGTTCCTGATCTTAAAGGGAAAGCTTTTAATCTTTCACCACTGATTATGATATTAGCTGTGGGCTTGTCATATGTGGCCTTTATTATGTTGAGATATGTTCCTTCTATGCCTAATCATTAAAAGTCTTTATCATGGATGGATGTTGGTTTTTGTCAAATGCTCTTTTTGACATCCATTGAGAAATCATATAATTTTTTCCTTTCATTCTATTAATGTGATATATCACACTGATTGATTTGCTTATGTGGAACCATCCTTGCATCCCAGGAATAAATCTCATTCAATCATGGTGAATGATACTTTTAGTGTGCTGCTAAATTTGGTTTGCTAGTGTTTTATTGAGAATTTTTGCCTCTATATTCATCAGGGTCTTGGCCTATAGTTCTGTAGTAGTGTCTTTTTCTGGTTTTGATATTGGGGTATAAACAGTTCATAAGATCCCCTGCTGTGGGCTTTTGGAGGGTAAAGGTCATGTCTCACTGGGTTTTATTCTTTACATTTAGTGCAATTTGGGGTACCTAGTACTGTTGTATTGTGTCCACAAATGATGTCTTCTATTTCGATAGGATCCAAGATTAGTGGTATCGGTCCCCAGGGAAGAGTGCCAGACTCTTCTCCCTCTTCAAGTCCTACCCCTCCCCCCATACCAACCCAGAAAGCTAATTTGTGGAAATGGGCTGGTGGGAATATTACTTGGTCTTGATCAGGGACTTTGATTTCTTATTTCTCTCCCCCTGTTCCCAATAACTGTGATGCTGATTCCAATGTGTGTGTCTATGGTTTTTTCCACATCAAACAAAACTCTGATACCAGCTGGGCGCCCTACAATTGAACTCAATTCTGACATTATCTACCTGGACATAGTGTCAGATTCTACAGGGTAAGGGCTCAGTTCTACAAGACTGCACACTCCCTCCAGCCCCATTTCAGAGGCCAATCACAAGTCCAAGCTGTTACCTGTGCTTCTGATCAATATACTACACAGATTGGCAGTTCCCATGATTCCCTCCTTGGGTTTGATTAATTTGCTAGAGTGGCTCACAGAACTCAGAAAAACATTTTAGATTTCCAATTTATTATACAAGGATGTAACTCAGATGGAACAGATGCAGAGAGCAAGGTTTGTGGGGAGGGGAGTGGAGCTTCCATATCCTCTCCATATGCACACTCTCCCCAATCTCCACGTGTTCACCAACCCAGAAGCTCTCCAAACCATGTCCTTTTGGATTTTTATAGAGGCTTTATTACCGATAGACATGGTTGATTAAATCATTGGCCACTGGTGATTGAACTCAATCTCTAGCTGCTAGCCCTTCCCTGGAGGCAAGGGGTCTGGACTGAAAGTTCCAAACAAGTGGTTGGTTCCCCTAGCAACCAGCTGTTATCCCTTGGTAACCTAGGGGCTTTCCAAAAGTCACCTTATTAACATAACAAAACACACCTTTATGGTTCTCATCTCATAGGAAATTCCAAGGGTTTTAAAAGCTTTGTGCCTAGGAAAGGCTGAAGACTAAATATGTATTTCTCATTATAAATCACACCCCTCCCCCCTTCCTCTCTATGTTCATTTCTCTCTCTCTCTCTCTCTCTCTCTTTCTCTCTCATAAGTCTGGTATGGCAAGAGGGCCTAGGCTGCTCTAATAGGTAATTGCTCTGCTGTGGAAAAGTCTGGGGTGGGTGGGACACAGCACCTCCCTCTTGGAGGTCTGACCTAGAGGCGGTGTTTGCATGGTGAGAAGGCTGAGCAAAAGAGACAAAAAAGAACCCTCTACTCCCATGGCGCCCAATCCATAGAGGACCACTCTGGGTTTTGTTTAATGTGAATCTTCCTTACAGCATCCTAAGCTTATGATTAACAGTGTATCTGAAAGCCTAGAACAGTGCTCGGCTCATGGTGGGAGCTCAAGTAACACTGACTGACTACAGGAGTAAAAGAGATAGGTGCTCACCTGTAGGCAAATCTCTATGGGGAACTTGTGCAAGAGAAGGGGAAGAGTCAGAAGGGAAGATGTGGTTAAGGCAGAATAAGATGTATAGAAGGTTCTGGATCCCACCACCACTGTTTCAAAATGTCTCACAGACTGCACATTATTTTATGTGCTGCTAATTAATAAAACATCATTTTAAAAGTTCTGTATTTTATGTTTTCTTGCAGGTAGTCTCAATTCATGACATACCTGTACTTTCAGTCTGTCAATTGTTGACCAGGTGAATTGCTAATCACTGCCTGAACAAGCCTTAGTGAGACACAGAAAACAGAAAAGTCAATATTACCTTTCTTACTCCATCTGTCAACCCCCTTCAGTCACCATGATAACAACAGATCTACAGAAGCAGAGGAGGATGGAGCCAATGGCCAAGGCCACAGACACACCACAGCTATGAGCCGGACCACATGGACCTTCTGAACTAGGACTGAAGGTGAGCGGTGGCTCCTTAATCTGAGAGTAACTGTAACAACGTCCTCTCACACTTCTCCTTCGCCTTGTATTTATTAACACACTTCATGTATGTGTTAGTGCCATTGCTTCCCCGCCTGGATCCCCTCAACCGCCCAGGGCTCCCACCTCCCTGCCGGGAGTATTGGCTGCTAATTCTCTGGAGCTGATGGGAATGTCTGGCCTGCAAGCTCACGCCTCTCTCTCCCTCCCTGTCATCAGAATATGTCGGATCCACAGGGATTCTCCCTCTTGCTCCCGTTCTTCCTGCTTTTATCTCACTTTTCCATCTACCCTTTTCCTGAATTATGATCGTTCAACATGGAAAGGGGCAGCGATTATAGCTGTGTGTTAAAATCTTGTGGGACGCTGTTTCCAGTCCAGGTGCCCAGACCCCACCCAGAGCTCTTGGATCAGCATCTCCTTCTGCTGGTTCTTATGTAGTGAGCTTTGCCTCAGTCTGGGCTTGTTCACCTGGCATCCACTGTCCTGGGCATCAGAGTGCTCTCATCTGCCACTTCCAGCTGGGTGACTTGGGTGGAGGTACTTAATCTCCCTATGCTTCCATTTTCCCATGTATAAAACAGATGCCAACAAACAAACAAACAAAAAAACCAGATGCCCCCCACCTAACAATATGGTTCTAAGGATTAAAGCAGGTAATCATGAAAGCATGGTATCTGGATATAAAGTTTGTTAGGAAAGATTTACTCACTTATGAGAGAAACTAGATTGCAATGGTTTAAATAAGATGAGAGTTTATTTCTATCCCAAGGCCTAGGAGGTACACTAATCAAAGCTTGAAAGGCAGACCTGTGAGGTCATCAATGAGCTGGACTCTTTCCAACTCTCCAATCTGGCTTTCCCAAGGCTACCTCTTGGTCCAAAATGGCTTCTGGAGCTCCAGCAATCACATCCATGTTCCAAAAAGGAATATGGCGAAGAAAAAATAAGTCCCTCCTTGTTAAAGAAACTTTCTAGTGTTCCTGCAAAACTCTGCCACTTATACTGCAGAGGGCAAAACTTACTCATATAGAGGCATCGAGCTGTAAGGAAGCTGAGAAATGTCTTTCACTCTAAGAAGCAATGGGTGTTCTGTTACTAAGAAACAATGGATAATGGATGGCCACACACAGTGCCCACCACAGAAAAGGAGCTTTGAAGTCAGCCTTCTTGGATTCAAATCCCAGCCTCACCAGCTACTAGCTTTGGGCGAGTTACTCAGCCTCTCTGTGCCTCAGTTTCCTTATCTGTAAAGTGGTGATAATAACATTACATACCATAGCAGGTTATTACAGTGAAGTATACTTCAACATAGAGCAGAGCATCTGCCACACAGTGGGTGCTCAGGAAGTACAAGGGAACTATGATCAGTTTCCACTTCCTCCTCAATTCTGCGCCACACCCTTTGCTAATATCTGAGCAGTCAAAGAACAAAATCAGATTGGCCCAAAACTGTCTCTCCCCTGCTTGATTCCAGTGTTAGGATCCTCTCCTTGGCCCTGAAGTCCTTCCATTTGAGTCACTTTGCTGATTTGTGCCATGATGATGAAACATGGCTTCCAGAAGGCCACGCTCTCTTAAGTCCCTGCAAGGACCTCAACCTCTCCAGCTAAAGAATACCTAAGTCGCAAACTGCTTGCTAACTAAATGCATGGCGCCTGGCTTGCAGAGGACCAGGAGACTTGCTTTGCTTGCTGTGCAAACCCTAGAGGTCACCATTAGGACAGGAAGGTGGTAGAGTGGGTTAGCTTGTTCATGGTGTTTCTCTCGTGAGGGCCGGCCGTGCGTACTGATGTACACCAAACATGCAGGGGCCGCATTCGAGCCCGAAGCGGGCCAAGCTCCGTAGCTCTGGCCCACAGCACTGCACCTGTCCCAGACAGTGGTGTCGAGTCCACACGAAGGAGCCCTCACACCTGCTGCAGGTGGATGGTGGGACTCACGAGTGGAAGGGAGAGCCCGTCAGGCTGGCTCTGGCTGGGTTCTGTGTGGGAAAATATTCCCAGTTTCTTTCTCTAACCGTAAACTGAGCACAGCAGAAGTTTTCCCTGAGGAGGCCCTTGCATTTGGGGCCCAGAGCTTCAGTTTAGGGCATGGCTCAGCCCATGGCTGGTCACGACACATTTGGTGCGGCTCACCACGTCTTGCTGTCTTTCATCTGTGAAAAGAGAATAACAGTACATTCTGTCACTTGGCCTGGCATTTGTTTCAGAGACAAAAGCTGAAAAGTAGGAGAGAAACCTTGGGAGAGAGCCTTATATGCGGTTTTCAGAAAATTGCACTCTGGGTTTTATTGGGTTAGCGACTTATCAACCACAGGTGATCCGTGACAGTGTATTACTTCCTGCCTCTGTGACAAGGATCTCAAGCTCAGGAAAACTAACAAAGGAGACCTCTGGCGTCTTCCGGACTTTTAATCTTGCCGTTCATACTGGGAAGAGGTGCACCATCCACCAGACGCCCCAATGTTAAAAATGAGGATAACTAAGGACATGTGTTCTATGTTGAGTGGGAAGTATGCGGCAAACCACACGTGTGTCTGTATATTTCTGAATGAGGATATTAATAGCACGGGGAAACTAATCAATAATGTGATCTTTACCTAAAAAAAAGTTTGGAATATTGTTGGCACACATCCCCTGAGAGCACTAAGGAAAGGAAGGAATCCAGTGTGGGGTATTTGATTCGCATGAGAGAGTTTTCTTAAATCTACCTGTCTGGATTGATGGAGAAAATCCCATGAAGATCCCAAGGGACTCTGTACATAAAGCACTTTGTAAACTGTGAAGCCCTATGTAGATGCTGAAGTTCACCCTTGGCTAGAGAGGATTTTACAAAGGAGGCGACACAGGTGGTGAGTGATGAAGAGCCTTACAGGTGTGTGTGTGGGGGGGCATGGGTGCCGCTGGGAGGCAGGTAGAGCATGGGCAGGAGAGATGGGGGCTCTCCTTACATCCGACTTGAGAAGTTGGTCTCCATTTTCCACACATGAGAATATCGGGGAGCCAAAGTGAGCAGCTTGTCAAAAGATGTGGTTAGTGGGACACCAGGCCTATGGCTCCTTCCCCTTGGCCTGTGAGGAAGTTTCAAGCTCCCAGTCAGACAGAGCCCGAGGTCAACCAGCTCCGGGCCTAAAAACTCGATTTTCTACCTTCTGCTTGGCTCTGGCAGAGGGGGTGTAAAGAAGGTTTTTTTGGGAGAAAAGATCCTGGAGCTTTCTGCTCAAGGCTTTGGAAGCACGCACCGAGGCCTGGAGGCCAGCAGGCCAGACCGATGCCTGAGGACCCGGAGGGCCTATTTCCCGCCTGATTGCTAAAAAGAACTCAGAGAAGCAAGAGGATGCAAAGCAGCAAGATACCATTAAAACAAGGGCAGAAATAAGGCAAAGCGAAGCTACAGAGAGCAAGAGGAATCCGGAAGGGAGGGTGTCGGACAAAATGCCTCCTGTAATTTCCTATACCTTTGCTAGAATGGGCCATACACCTGGGTCTACCCTGTGTGATCAGGGAAGCAAAACCAGTCGCAGGACCGGGGGCATCCGTGGGTGACAAAAGCAGCAGCGAGAAGATTCATTGTCAGGCTGGTGGCAAAGCTAGAGCCAGACGACAGGGCTGGTTTCTCTAGAAAGCCACGAGGGCGGGGCGCCTGGGCGGCTCAGTTGGTTAAGCAGCTGCCTTCGGCTCAGCTCATGATCCCAGGGTCCTGGGATCGAGCCCCGCATCGGGCTCCCTGCTCGGCGGGGAGCCTGCTTCTCCCTCTCCCTCCGCCTGCCTCTCTGCCTACTTGTTCTATCTCTCTGTCAAATAAATAAATAAAATCTTTAAAAAAAAAAAAAGAAAGAAAGAAAGCCACGAGGGTCCGACCGAGTCCTTATCTCCGCCGCAGCTTCCGGGAAGGCGGCCCAGGGGCCAGGCTCGGGATACCTGGCGGGCGGCCCAGGGTGGGGGTGGGGGGCGGCGGGGCCTCGGAGGCGGACGCAGTACGCGCCCCCCTCCCCCCCCCCCCCCGACCCGGCCGGGCAGTTCCACCGCCCACAGCCGCCCGGGAGCGCGCGGCCGGACCCAGCCGCCGGGTGGGGGGTGGGGGGGGGGATCGCAGCGCCCCCGGGGAGGCCTTCCCGGCAGCGCCCGCCCGGGCAGCCCCGCTCGCGGCCCCGCGGGAGCCTTCCCGGCCCTGCTCGCGGCGGCTGCGTCCTCGCGGCCCGGAGCCAGCGCGCGGGCCCGGCGGCGGCCACTCCGGGGCGGTCGGTGTGCGCGCGGCCGCTGTGCGGGGGTGTGTGGGGGGGTGGCTGGGGCTCGCCCGGGACCGGAGCCGCGGAAGCGGAGCCCACCCCAACGCCGAGGCCCACCGACCGGAGCTGCGGGGGCTCCGCACCTGCAATTAGAAAAAGACGCCTCGGCTGCCCGCCTTTAAGTCCCTGCTGGAAGCTCACTGAATGCCTCGCTGCGATTGAAGGTGGCGGGGAAGGAGGAGGAAATGCTTCCCTTGCGCTCTCCTCTCCCTTTGTGTTTTCCAGTCACCACCCTCCTGCCCCGGAAGGTGCGCGCGCACGCACGCCACCGCTCTTGATAGGTGAAGTGGCAATAGCGCCCCTTAGAAGCAGCCTGGGTAGAAGGGTCCACAGAGGGCGCCCCCAAGAGGGTTCAAACGCTGCGTCTGGGGCCCCGGGGGGAAGCCCATTGCGCGTTTCCCAAGGAGCTTCTCAGCTTCCTCGGCCACTGCCAAAAGCGCTCAGACCCAGCCCAGCCCGGGGCTTTCACAAACAAGCCCCGTCATCCTTTAGGGCAACGTTCTCTCCTGGTCCTTGAGCCTGCGTCAGGAGTCAGGAGGGGGCCTGTAGGTTCTGGGAGCGTGATGCAGATTGCAGGGGTGAAACCCTGTGCTCGGTGGGAGGCACAGGCCAGTAGGGAGCGGAGAGCCAGCAGCCGCTGGGTCAGGGACTCTCATTCTCTTGCTCTCGGGGCCATGCTGGGCCATTGACAGATCCGTGCTGCAGGTGGTGGGTTTCTGAGTCCCCGCCTTCAGCCCTGTGTGGGAGGGACCTGCCAGGGCTTTGGGCCCCCTCAGGAGCACTCTCGAGTCAAATTGAGGCAGGGAGATCCTGTATGTGTCCTTCTGTGTAATATGGATGTCCCAGCTGACTAAATCTTCAGCCAAAGCGAAAGCTGAAGATTTGGGAGAAGAGTTCATTTGCATTCAGCAGGTGGAGATTTAGGACTTGGTAGGTATCCTAGCGCTGCTGCTTCTCAGGCCAAAGGGGATTCAATCCTCCTGGCATCCCGTGTGTGCGTGTGTGCGCGCGCGTGTGCGCAGCAATGCTGCCCCCAGCGCCTTGGGGGCAGGACTTAGGAACGAGAGGACCAGGAGAGAAGTGAAGATGAAGGAAGGATAGCTGGGCATCTGTCTCCTGGTGTCATGTAGAAATCTCTAACACTATAAACTCAGATTTCATTTGGTGTCCTCATTCCCCAAAGGCTCATCTTTCCCTCTGACCCCCGGTCCCTGTCCCCAGTCCAGTAATCCAATCACCAGGTCTGGCTGAGTTTACTGCTCTCAATCTCACCTGCGCCCACTCTCACCTCCACCTGGTTGGTGTCCCCTCCCTCAATCTTACCCTAAGCCACATTCAGTTGTCTTTAACACTGACTCTATAGAAAAGAGCTTCCATGTTGCCACTTACCAAGCGGGTAAAGTCTAAAGCCCTCACAGGCCTTGCAGGCCGCAGAAGGAGGGTCGGCCCATCTCTGCTTCTGGCTTCTGGGCCACCTTCATTTCTCACCCTCTTACCTCTGAATCTGCACGCACAGTTGGTTCTGCCTGAATAATCTTATTTGGCGATTTCAAATTCATTCTCTGGGTCTCCACTCAGATATCTACTTCCTCTAGGAGGCCCTTCCTAATCTCCCAACTACCAATTTGCTGACTCTCTTCCCTGTTCCTTTGGCATCCTCAACGGCTGCTTGTAATTGCATGCGCACTTGGCAGTCATGCCTAAGCTCTGGGAGGGCAGGGACCAGGCTTCTATTGTTCTGGGGGATTTCTAGAACCTAATACAGGACTAAATACATAGCAGATGCTTTCTAAGTGTGTCCTGAGTGATTGAGGAAGAGGATTAAATGCAGCATTCGATCACCCTTCTGGCGATCGGGTGCCATTTGAAGTACTAGACCCAGCAGCGGCAGGATGTGTTAGTCAGCTTTCTCCAGAAAACCGGGATCAGTAGGAGATATATAGGAAAGGGGGGGACAGAGAGGGAAAAGCAGAGGGAGAGACTGAGATTTATTGTAAGAAATTACTCGTCCGTGATTGTGGAGGCCACCACGTCCGATTTCTGCTGGAGACCCAAGGGTGAGGCTGCTGCTTAAGTCTGAAGGCAGCCTGCAGGCAGAATTCCCTCTTCCTCTGGGACTTCAGTCTCTCTCCTCTGAAGACCCTCAACTGGCTAGATGAGGCCCCCTCCCATAACGGCAGGTAATCCGCTTTACTCAAAATCTCTTGATGTCAGTGCTAACCACGTCTATAAAACACGTTCATGGCAACATCCAGATTGGTCTGGATAGCAGAGCCCAGCCAAGTTGCCACATAGAAGGAAGCATCACGTGGGTGACCTAGTCCGTCTATTTCACACTGATGCGGCTGATGCGGTGCCCACCCCGCACGGTTGTGGTGAAAACCAGGGGAGTCACATCTGATAAAAGGCCGTGATGTTGCTGGGCTCCCAGTAGGCAAGGGTCTCCCCTTCTCCCCTCCCTCTCATTCCAAGCATGCTTTGCCCCAGAGGCAGGGCCACATGGAAGGAAGGTGAGATTCTAAGGGCCAGACATTTTCTGCTGCCTCCACACCAGTCTCCGTGAAGGGGAATGCTCCTGAGAAGGACACTCTTTTCCTTGTTCCTACAGGCAGACTGAGTGGGGCTCCTTCATTCTCTTTCCATCCCTGTGGAAAAGGGGATTGAAGGGATGACAATTGCTGAGGTCAGAGTTGCATATGGCCTCCCGCGGGGAAGGAAGGGTAAATGAAACCTAGCTTGGCACCTAGTAGATTCTGTGGTCCCTGTCAAGGCTCTGGTTCCGCACAGGCTCTGGAATCACAGAAGGACAGAACATGAGATTTTGTTTCCATGGAGGGCCCCCGAGCAACTTCTCTTTGTCCACATGCATTACCACTGTATGTGTATACATGCCACTGTCCATTTGGCTTTTGTTTTATTTCCTTGAAATAGTCAGAGATAATTTTGTGTGATTAGAAAAAATGCTTCAATGCAAGACCCATAGACCTCCTTCTATTTTAAGCAAAATTAGCTCTCTCTCTCTCTTTTTTATAAAAAGGGAAGAAAAAATATTGCCCATCATGTGTGTGGCCTGAACACAACCCTCAGAACATCTTAAAGGTTATCTGTCAAGGTTTTTAAAAAGAAATATATTATTCTTAATTATTCTTATCTTCTTATTATATAATAGTTTGTGGATTTATTTTTTAACCTGTAATCTTACGCCAGAAGAGGCCACTTAGGCTTGTTTTTATTTGTAGACTGAAACAAAAACAAAATATATGGGACGATGTTTACTATTGAAGATTTTATTCTCTCTTACTTTCCCTTCCAACTTGAAAAGGAGTTTTGTGCTACGGATCGACGTTTGGCCCTGGGTCAGCGGCGCTCCCTTCAGACCAGCGGGGACTGCCTGAGAGACTTCTGGGCCAAGCAGGCGGTCATATATTTCTTCCTTAATCCTGTGTGCGTGGGCGAAGCATCAGGCAAAGGTATAAATAAAATGTTCTGACTCTACATATGGTATTTTGGGTTTAAAAATCCTTCATAAACTTTTTCCATCCCTATCAGCAGTTTTATTCATTATGGGACATCCAGCAAGTCTCCTCTGGGGATTATTTGAGAAGCAGCGAAGTCTTCTTGTGAGAAGAGCATGTTTGCCGTAGACTTTGTGCAAAGATTGAGTGCCTGTGGGAGTCATCCCTGTATCGCCTATTGAAAATTTTCAGTGGGGTTTCCCCGATTGTTGACTTCCGTGTTCTCAGGGGCATAGAACCCTCAGTAGTGTAGCTTATCATGATGGAAAAATGCTTTCCCATATCCCTTCAGCGTACCAGGATCATGTGCAGGGGCTAGTGGATGGATTTTCTCCTTCCTGTCTGTATTCAGCTTGTGTTTTTACTAACCGGGGCAGGAGGGGGGGTTCCAGAGTGGGAAATCAGACTAAAGGTATTTCAAAAATGTAAAACTGTGTCATGCTCATTTGGCCCCTGCAAATTGAAGTTAGGTAGGAGACTGGGATTTGGCTAGGTTGGGGGAAAAAGTATACCTTGCATCACAAAGAGCCGGCAGATGGGTGTGTCCTGGATGGCAACAGATCTAGACACATCTTACTGGGTGGCCTCACTCACGGGAACAGAGAGAAAGCTCCCATACTTGCTAAGTGGCCCCAGAAACAGACACTGTGGCTGAGGTTGGCAAAAGCTGCCGGTGTGCTGGGGACGTACCCCGCTCTCCTCGGCAGTGAACTCTGCCTGGCACATCATAATTGGGTGTTGATGAATTTTCTGGACAAGTCGAGAGGGGCAAGCACCAGACCAGATGGTGCCACACTCTCTTCTCTGGCATCTCCCACGTCGAATCATCGTCACGTCTCTCTTGTTCTACCTGCCCATTGCCATTCACATCTGTTCTCTGCCTTGGATCATTCACTGTCACTCCAGAGGGTGTCTTCCATGGCTCCAGACCACATTCAGTACCCTCAGAGGAGGATGTGCCTTGTAGCTAGTGAACACAGACAGGCTTCAGCTTCAGCGCCTTGCCCTTGCCGAGAGACAGAGGAGCCCTAACAATGTGTTAATACATATATACATATGTGTATTAAAATATTATATATACATATTAAATGTATTAAAAATATGATATATTTAACCATAATTGGTTAAAACTGTTTTCTCTTTCCATCCCAGATTCCCCCACCTCCACTGTTGGAGTGTTAGCATAGTCATGGGCAATTGGGGGGCTCTAGCTAAAGGGAAGTCGAGCTGGGAATACATTTGGTTCGGGTTTCATAGAGGATGCTCCTGTGGGTGGCATCTGTTTCTGAATGCAGCGAGGTTATTGCAAGCCATCCTGGTGTAGGAATGACTTCTAGGAATATTCCTTTGGCCCACTGCACCAATGCACCCAGTTCTGTCTGCGACTCCAAGCAGAAGGCCAGCACTCACGTCATGACGGGCATGTCCTATGGTGTCCAACACCACAGGACTCAATGAGAAGCAAAGTTTGAAATGTACAAAGCAGGAGCTAGTCTGTGGAAGAGTCTTCCAAATGTCAGATGTATAAAATTGTAAACAGAAGATTTTGTTTTCAACAACAACTAATCACAACAGAAGTCCTCTCCTTTGGGGAGTATAGTAGGTCATGCTGTGTATTTGATTATAAAGGTACCATACTTTCTCTCTCTCTCTCTCTCGAATTCTACAAAATAAATTTATTGGAATTTCCAGGTTTTCAACCTGTGTTTGTGGTGTTTATTACCATTCTAAATTTTTTCTTTAGTTTTGGTTTATTTTCTCATTCTAAATACATTTTTGCATTTCTACCTAATTATTTAAATTCTTTTGTTTAATGGGAGCTCTCCAAACTCTATAATCTTCAGCCACATCCAAAATCTGGGTAGGCCACTGACTGTCCTCCAGACTGTAGTTAAGCTGGTCTTCTTCTTTTTTTTTTTTTTTTCCTCCTTTTTTCTTTTAGAGAGAGAGAGGGTGCCAGCAGGGGAGGGGCAGAGGGACAGGAAGAGAGAATCTTTATTTTTTTATTTTTTTATTATTTTTTATTATTTTTTATTTATTTTTTTATGTTTTTTTTTTTTAGATTTTTATTTATTTATTTGAGAGAGAGAGAATGAGAGAGAGCACATGAGAGGGGGAGGGGCAGAGGGAGAAGCAGACTCCCCGCCGAGCAGGGAGCCCGATGCGGGACTCGATCCTGGGACTCCAGGATCATGACCTGAGCCGAAGGCAGTCGCTTAACCAACTGAGCCACCCAGGCGCCCTATTTTTTTATTTTTTTAAAGATTTTATTTATTTGACAGAGAAAGACACAGCGAGAGAGGGAACACAAGCAGGGGGAGTGAGAGAGGGAGAAGCAGGCTTCCCGCGGAGCAGGGACCCTGATGCGGGGCTCGATTCCAGGACCCTGGGATCATGACCTGAGCCTAACGAAGGCAGACGCTTAACAACTGAGCCACCCAGGCGCCCCGGAAGAGAGAATCTTAAGCAGGCTCCACACCCAGCTCGGAGCCAGAAGCAGGGCTCGATCTTACATGACCCTGAGATCATGACCTGAGTAGAAATCACGAGCTGGACACGCTGATGGAGCCACCCAGGCGCCCCTAAGCTGGTCTTCTTAAAGCCGAAGTCTGGCCAGGTGACATTTCCCTAATTTGATGATTTTCACATTTTCCTAAACTGGCACACACTGCCCTATCCTCTGCCCTTATGCCTCACCCATTCTGGACACCAGAGATACCGCACGCCCCTGGCTCCTGGACACACCGCCTCATTAGTTTCTTTGACCACATGGTTTCCTCTAATCACAATGACTACTTCAGCACTTGTTTGATAAACTTCTACTGGTCCTTCAAAATGCAGGCAGGCAGAAAATCAGGAAGGTGAGTGGGAAACCTGGCAGGACTAGAGCTGGGGTAGGATGGCCTGACGGGCTCTCGGTGTCCATACAGGCTTTTGGGAGCTGGCCTTGGTAAGCTTGGGAGCCGGGCACAGTGGGCAGCAGGAAGCATGCTACTTGTCCTTGTGGCTGGCTCCTGGCTTGGCACCAAGCTGGTGCCGAACCCAGGGTGTGAGAGGAGCCCATGCAGCATCCTACCCCGTAAAGGGCAGCAGCAGGAAGGACTGTGCCTTTCCTCCCTTTTCTGATCTTCTGGTTTGTCCTTAGTCTGTGTCCCACGGCATTCTCTCTGGTCTGAATATGGGGCAGGTTCAGCTCCCCTCCCTGCCACCTTCACCCTCCTGCGCATGCTGCCTGAGATTCCTGCTTTGCTCCTTCTTTCAAGGCCAGAGCTCTGGGAATACCCTGGAGAGAGTCATTCATTCCCCCCCCTCCTTTTCTTCATTTATCAAGGTCACTCACTACTTTACCCATTCTTCATTAGCCTGCCAGGAAAATGGTATCTATAAATAGCCTTCGTCTTATATCTGTGACTAAATGGTCCAACCACATGTGGCAAAACAGAGCAAGAGGGGCAGTCTTAGATGTTCTCTGATTTCAAGGGCTAGTGTTATTAGCAGCAACATTTATGATAATAAAGCAAAGCCGATTATTGTTTACTACATTCACTGAAAGCCTTTTTAGGCAAGCACTTCTTCATTATCTAGTGTGTGCTTTAATTAGGCACAGCATGGTTATACCAAATTAAGCCAGAGTTTTATTGACATTAACAGATGATTTTTTTTGCCCTTTATTTCCTTTCCTATAGTCTGTCTGAGTGTATTGTCCAGCTTTCCCTTTAGTTTAAGGATTTACAGGTAAGGAAGATCATGCCAAGTTGCAATCCACCCCTCCCTGCACCCTTTAGAATGCACACTATGTATCAAGAAGGGCTACAGGGAGATTCTGAGAAACTTCTAGGCCAACAACAGCAAACATTAAATCTATCATTCTTTAAGCACGCTCTCGGACAATTTTTTTAAAGATTTTATTTATTTGCGAGCGAGAGAGAACAGAGGGAGACTGAGAGGGAGAAGCAGACTCCCCGCTGAGAAAGAGCCCGATGTAGGGCTCAATCCCAGGACTCTGAGATCATGGCCTGAGCTGAAGGCAGACACTTAACTGACTGAGCCACCAGGTGCCCCAGCTCTTGGACAATTTTGTAAAACTCTTCTGTGATTAGCTATTTGGGGGGGGTGGGGAATGACAACAGTTTCCTTTGCATCTTCAAGTTTATGCACTTTATTTCTTCTTCTGGATGTTCAAATGGTCAGTATGACTCCCCTCCCTCCCAAGTCTCTCTGCCTGGAGAGGGCAAAAAAAATGCTGCAACCTCCCCTAAATCTCCAGGGCTGTGAATCTGCATAGATAAATCTGCTCTCAAATTTGCAGTCTCCAATATTACTTCATTTGGATAAGCTGGGAGAGGAGTTCTAAGGACATATCCTGGTATGCACCTGTCTTCAAAGAAAGCAGTTCACTATTGTTGTGTCAACTTGACCATGGCGGGTGAATCAGGTAGGAGTGCCGTCTCCTGGCTTCTCTTTCTCCAGGTTTGGAGCTTGACAAATAAGAACAGGTTGGAAGTGGGACCCCCTGAAGTGTACCGTGCTCAGTCAGGGCTGAGAAGTCCCTGGGACTTGCAGGCCTACCAGGTGACTGGGGCTTTGGAGCCACTGGGGCACTGACATGAGATAGACGACCATTTCCCAAATATGGCATTGCCCAGTTGGACTTGATACCAAATGTCAAATACCAGAGAATCATAATAACCCAGACAGTCATCAAGAGTGAGATGCTTTCAAGGACACTTACTGTTGTTCCAACCAAACTACGGTCCAGTTTTCAGCTCCACAGAATGCTGATCTTGCTGTCCTCTCTTGTAAGGGTTACAGTAGGATCAAGAACACAGGCTGGGAGTAGAAGATAAATGACAACTCACCACGCCTTCTAGAGAATACAGAAAGGAGACTATTTATTTTATGCAAAAATAGTTATAACTTTTATATATGCTCAGCAGATCTATTTTGCCCCAAAAGATAAGTAGCCTTTTTTTTTCCTTTCTGGCAGATAATTAATAGTTTCTTATCTATATTTCCCTTGTCCAAACTCTGCTGCTAGGCAGAGCAGAAGAAAAGCAAGAGCATGTTCAATATACTAATTATAAGGTTATGACATTATAAAATGTAATCCAAATACAGTGGCCTCAGAGATTCTGAAATCTGTGCCAAAAATGAATTGCAGAAGGGCAGTCACTGCAAAATGTTCAGGAAGTGACCATCTCATTTGTTTCTTATTTATCCACCATTCCTGTGAATAGAGCTGATGTTACTCTTTTACTTTCTTCTGTTTGTCCACTCTTCCAAGTTCTACAAGTGTTTATTCTCTGTGAGATGAAGGGACTGCCACATACCCATGACATGGATATTGTGAGGCTAAGGTGTGTGTGACGCTTTGAAAAGCTGAATACATATAGGTGCTTGTTGGCATGTGGTTTGAGTGGATCCCCATAAGTTTGCTTTTGTTATCTAGTCGTTGTCCTGGGCGCTAAAGGGCTGAGAGTCAATAAGAAGCCAGAGAAGAGGTGGCCCAAGAGAAGCAGGCAGGTTGGCCTTAACCTGAGAATTTCTTGCCATTCTATCTGTGAGGGGAAGGAAGGCCTGAAGAAAGGCAAAGGGAAGTCCTGCCTACTTCCAAATTCTGCAGTAACCTGGCTTGGACTTTAAGCCACTTTTTACTACACATATCCAGTCTACAGTCTTCCACTCTACCAGCTGAGATAGCAAAGTGTGCACTAAGCCACTTCTTCCTACAGGTGGATCAGGTTCCTCTTGTTTCCCTTGCTCTTGGGCTAACCCCCTTGGTGCTAAAGTCGTCAATAAAATTCAATGATTTCTTCTTCCTGTAAATCTTGCTTCCGAAAATTGTGTGTGTGTTCGTGCCGGTATGTGCTTTAGCTTGGAGAAAAGCTTGAAAAAAACCATTTTTCCATATTTTATATCCGACATTCATTTTGTCTGAATTCATTTTTATTCAAAAATGAATAAAATAAATAAAAATAAAAATTATTCTGTCCACTTTGTAAGGCAAGTCTCCCCAACCAAACATCTTATAATCAGTCACTGTATTTACACACACGCCTGCATGCCCAGCCCATCTGTAGGCTCTAGGCTAGGAGACCCTTTCAAGGCACAAGCTCTTTCTCACCTCTGGCAGGTGGGGGGCATTGTGGGATGGGGAGGTGGGGCTTCTACTCTCCCAGTGCTTCTACAAAGTCAGCTGCCTCTGTCGCACTTTCTCCTCTGGGGCCTTCTCTAAAGCATTCCACCACTCTATCCTACACTCTCCACTTCTTTCCTCTCCCTCCCCCTGTTCTTGGTTTCCATCTGTGTTCCAGAATTTCTCCACTATAGGCCCAGGCCCCACCTGCATCTCCCACTCAGCCCTGGATTTCCAAAGAGCATCTTGCAGCTGACCTGGCTACACTTTGGATGTGGCACGTACGCCATATGATTTTTCCAAATGGCTGGCCTTTGGCAAATTGTATTTGGCCAATCACTTTTTTCTCTAAATTTTTAATCCCTTGTGTATCGTAGAAGAAATGTAGTCCCGCTGTTTCTGGTTCATTTGCGATTACAGTAACTCCTCAGAACCTTGTGTTGTAAGACTTACTTGATGTTCAAGAAGTCTTATGAACTTTTTCATGGTACTTGAAAAACATTCTTCCTTGAACCTGGAAGTAGACTTTGGCAAGCTATAAACTAACTTCAATACGACAATGTGTGGTTTCAGTTCAAGGCCTAGATTAGCTCAAAGGTATTTTTTCACCCCCATGAAGCGATAGTTCAGAGTGGACTTGGTTATTGCAACCCCACAGGAAGAAATTTAATTAGGACTGTGTGTACCTGGAAAGCAAAATTTCCCATTGTGTGTGCACCTACAGGGTGAAATGGGGTGGGGAGGGAAGCCTGGCTCTAAAGTTTCAACCTTTATGGTAATCCCTGAACATTAACAGAAATGCGGAGAATCCCAGACCTAATTGTCTCAATTCCTCATAAGAAGTCATCTTGGGGAAGTTATTAGACACACACATACACATCCGTGAAATAGCCAACAGAACTGGATGGTGACAAAAGTGGGGAAAGTGTATGGAAGGAGGTCTTTGGGGATGGAGTCACTGTAAGTGGAGCCACCTATGGAAATGATGTGTAGACAGTCGAAGGGGGGGCTGGAGTTTCTATTCCAGGCCATCATAAGAGAAGTGAAGAGAGTAGCTTTAACAGCTCTTGTTGTGCTCAAGAGGGGAAACTGGACATGGAGTGGAGTGTTAACTGGGCGTTGAGATGTCTAGACTAACTGAAAGCCTGCAGACAAGAAATTAACTTCAGGAGCAAGAGGTGGGGTAGCAAGTGCTCTGAGTGCTCTGGAGAGACCCGTCTCTACTGGCTCTGTCAAAAAGGAAAACCACAGGTCCAAAATGGGATCACTTATGCTAGGCTGCGTCACCAAACTTAATATCCAACCTAATTGCAGTTTCAACACCCCCCTCCCCGAAATGTAGTCTTTTTTTTTTTTTTTTTTTAGTGTAAACATCGCTTAATCAGTCAGTCAGGAATTTTCTGGTCAGCACCAATGAGGTAATCTGTCACATGGGCCCTCTCCATCCCTCAAAGGAAGATGAGGTAATCCACCTAATAAGACCCCCTGCCCTTCCCCCTCAGAGAAAGTGACCTTGTCTGAAACAACCTTTTCTTTTTCTAGTAACTTCTTGCCCCACCTTCCTTCCTATAAAGACTTTCCATTTTGTCCAGGTCCTTGGAGCTCCTTTCTACTTGCTAGATGTGGTGCTGCCCAATTCATGAACTATTTAATAAAGCCGTTAGATCTTCAAATTTACTTGGCTGAATTTTATTTTATTTTATTTTATTTACAGACTGATGTGTACAGCCATGGCATCCCAAACAACCAGCATCTGATACTGTGTCTTTGCAGAATCAGAGTGGAAACTGGGGCTGAGCTGTGTCTGCCCTGACAGGTCCAATATGCAGCCAGTATGTATTACTACAGCTAGAGTCCATTCTGATTTGGTATTACCCATGCTGTGTCAGTGGTTAATTATTTTTTAGCTTTCTCTTTTGCTTTAAACTTTGTAATCCCATCTTATATACAAGCTTATAAAAGCATATTTGGGGTTCCAGAGCAGTGACAAACAGAGGATTCTTCTGATGAGTTCTAATATGAAACATGTGTCTTCCACCAGAACAATGTTACAGAGAGGATATGACAGTAGTCACACCAAGGGAAGTTATGAGAGAGAAGAAAAATTAGAGAAGGGAGATCCAGTTTTATCATGGTTAGGAGACCAGCTACAGACCACTCTTGGACTTACACCCTCCCTGATCCCGCAGTGTTGACATTTGGATCTCGTGTGGAGTGAGCCATGACCCTTCTCTCCAGGAAATGAAGGTGGCTGAGTGTGGCCAATATGATGAGGAGAGGAGCTGTTCGGATAGATGTGGAAGCAGCAGTCAGCCCAGACCCTGTCTTTGTCACCTGCACCTTCTCCTTTCTCACCATGTGTATAAAACCTATGGACCCCTCCAAGTCCAGCTCAAGCCCCATCTTTCAGTGGAGTTTTCCTTGGTCCCCTCTGTCCATGTGGCACCCCTGCTCATCCCTCTGCCCTGGACACTCACAGTCTATGAAGTTTCATTGAAGTATTCTTGCATTGCTATTCTCCTTTTTATAGATATTTGTCCAGACAAATATCTATAAAAGACCAGTTACGTGGTTATATTCTCCAGGAAAAGGGTTGTTTCTGCATCACTTTGGTTTCTTCACAACACCTAGCATAGAACCTTCAGTAAGTGACCATATGTAAGGCTGTGAGGTTCCCTGAGCCTCCTGAGCCCTAAAGTGTTCCCATGTGGCCACACTGAATAGTTTTTGGGTAAATGTTTTAGCTGAATAAGAAAACAGACTCTTGGACTCTGGAAGAAGGAGGGGAAAAGGGTTGACACGGTCACAGCAGAAAGAACTTGAGAGGCAAGCTTCACAGAGGGGGTGGTTGTGTGCAGTGGTGGGGGCAAGGAAGGACACTTATCTGTGTGTCCACTGCATTGCAAGAACTCAGAGTCTTTGGGTGCATCTGGTAAGACAACATGAGGCAGCCTGAAATTGCTATCTTCCCTCCTGAGAGCATTTTTTTCCCTCTCATCTGCTGCATTTCACCCAAATGAAGATGCACTGTAGATGTTGAACCATATTCCACCTGCCCTTTTCTCTCATGCAGATAAGAACACAGACCACTCCAGTGAGGGATGCTATATAATTTAGCATCATTATCATTTAAATCAAACTCTATTAAAGTATACTTTTTTTGTGTGTGAAATAAGCTTTGTCCAATCTGAAGCCTAGGACCATTTTAGATCACTACCTGAGCCCCACTATCTATATATAATGCCACCTCCTTTTAAGTTTATTATTTCCTATAATTTTTACTGTACCTCTAATTCCAGATACTTTGTATGTACATCAGGGATTATCAATGCCCAGCAAACTGTGGCAAGAGAGAACAGGCAGTGAAACAGAGAGAAAAGCAGAGAAGTCAAGCAAGAAAGATTTTCAAGAAAGTGTGAGTAGCCAACTGCCTTGTTAACTGTCTTGAATGCTGCAGAGAGGGCAGATATAATGGCAGAAAAATTACTGTTGTGTTTGGAGATATGGATGTAGTTACTCTGGACAAAGGCAGATCAGAGATGTATTTGGGGAGGAAGTGAGATTGGAATTCTCTGAAGATGGAAGTGGAGGTGAGAAAGTAGACACTTGTGAGGATAACCTTCAAGACAGCTTAGCTGTGAAAGAAAGAAGGGAAATAGGTAGAAGCTTAGCTCCTTTCCTCGACCTACCTGTGATTTCCCACTGTGTTATGGGACTCACCCCCTCACTTTTCCTCTTGCCTGGATTCTGATCAATTGCTCCAAAATATCTGTTTTTCCTTCATGCTAAGGACTTTTGTTCTCTGACCAAATCAGACTCCAAGTCTCCCTTTGCACTGCTTCTCCTCAATAGGTCACCACGCCCTTCCCTGGTATCACACTCAGAAGAGAAATCTGCTAAACATAAAAGGCTCTATCCAAAATCCACCAAATGAAGCTTCAAAATTAGCTTCCCTCCCCCCTTTACAGTATTTCCATTCAAATACAAATATTAGACAGGTCTCCATCTCATGCTTCTCCATAAGGAAAAGAAAACTATTGAAAATTTTATTCTCCTCTCTAGCAGGTGTTCAAGGGCTGTGTGTGTGTGTGAGAGAGAGAGAGAGAGAAAGAGTCTGAGAGAGAGAGAGAATAGAATAGAATAGAATAGAATAGAATAGAATAGAATAGAATAGAAGACTAAGATGCACAGGCTGGAAAGAGAGATGCGATTTATTTAATTATTCTGGTTTCTTACTGCATTTTCTGCAGGTATGTGTAGAAGCATCTTGTGTCTTCAAATTCCAATCCAGGTTTAAAAGTTACTGGGCAAGATATAACAGCTATTTGTGCTTCCCCCCCCAATACATTGTTTTCCAATAAATTTTCCATTGATCTCTGGGTTTCTGGATGCACAAATTTAAGTACAAGGAATTTTTTTCTTCCTCCTTCCCCCTTCCCAAGAGCTACATGTTAGTTTTCATTTCTTGTTCATTTGCATAGCCAAGACTTCAGAGCAATATTAAATAAAATAAGAAAGGATGGGCTTTCTTGTCTTGTTCCTGAATTCTCGCATTACAGCATGAACATGATATTGGCTGTTGGTTTAAGTATTCCTTATTCATTCTTATGTTATGGAAATATCCACTTAGTACAGGTTTTGCTGGTTTTGTTTGAACATGAGGAATGGGTGTTGAATGCTACAGAATACTTTTTCAGGTTCTACTACAATGCCAATAAGATTGTACCTACTTGCACCTACTGTGATAAAATTTGGAGTTTCTTTTTTTTTTTAAGATTTTATTTCTTTATTTGACAGAGAGCCACAGCGAGAGAGGGAACACAAAGCAGGGGGAGTGGGAGAGGGAGAAGCAGGCTTCCCGCTGAGCAGGGAGCCCGATGCGGGCCCAATTCCAGGAATCTGGGATCATGACCTGAGACAAAGGCAGATGCTTAACGACTGAGCCACCCAGGCACCCCAAAATTCGGAGTTTCTAACCCTAAATCATTCTTGCATTCTTATAATAAATTCAACTTGCTCACACACTTATCTGTTGGTTGTTTCTTAATTAATTGGGTTTTGATTAAGATGTTGAAAATTATGTAAGACAATTATATATTGTCTGTGTTTACAAAGGAAAGTTTGTTTCCTTCTCTCCATTACATTGTCAAATTTTGATATAACAGCTACACTAAAGTGAAGTAGATTGCTTCTTATATTTTTCTAAGTATTGGGCTATGTATATGGCATAGTAGTTAGGATAACACTAACTAGTTGCTACTAAAAAAAATACCCCAACCTTGGGGCCTTAACTCAGCATGTTAATTTCTCAATATTGGTTGATCTCCTTTGGGACATTCATTTCTATTGCAGGGATTTGTATATTCTGGTACCAGGACTAAATATTCTTATTACTATAGCCTCATATTTTAGATCAAATTCCCTAATATTTTCTTTGCTATCTCTGCTCATTTGTGTTTTATTTTTATGTTTATTTTATTTTTTAAAATTTTTGGGAGGGGGCAGAAGGAGAGAGAAAGAGAGAGAATCCAGGGGCGCCTGTGTGGCTCAGTCGTTAAGCATCTGCCTTCAGCTCAGGTCATGATCCCAGGGTCCTGGGATTGAGCCCCGCATCGGGCTCCCTGCTCCGCAGGAAGCCTGCTTCTCCTTCTCCCACTCCCCCTGCTTGTGTTCCTGCTCTCTCTCTCTCTCTCTGTGTCAAATAAATAAATAAAATCTTAAAAAAAAAAAAGAGAGAGAGAGAGAGAATCCTAAACTGGCTCCTTGCCCAGTGCAGAGCCCAGCACAGGGCTCAATCTCACCACCCTGAGATCATGACCTGGGCTGAAATCAAGAGTCAGACACTTAACTAACTGAGCCACCCTGCTCATTTGTTCTTTCAGATTGATTTTAGAATTCTTGTCAAGTTCCAAGAAAAAAATATTCCATTTGTATTTTATTTAAATTGCATTGAGTTAATAGATTTTTGGAGGTAAAAGTGACAAATTGATAAAGATATTACACTAATAGATTTACTAATATTAAATAACTTTCTAATTCCTGGAATTAAATGTCCTAGATCACTCTGTGTTATTCATTTAATATACTGTTGAAATTGAATGGATACAATTTGATTTAGAATTTTTACATGTAATTGACAAATGGGATGGGCATCTAGTCTTAGTCTCTGTCTCCATCTCTCCTTTCTTTCCCTTTTTATACCATTGTCAGATTTTACTATGAACTTGAGAAAACGAATTGAGAATGCTCTCACCCTTTTCTATGCATTATAATAGTTCAAACAGCCTGAAAATGATATGTTCCTTGAAATCATCTGACATTGTTTGCCAACTTTTAAAATGTATTCCACAGTTTTTGGTTTATTTAGTTTTCCTACTTATTTCTGACTCAATTACTTAGTAACTATAGACTTAGAAAATTATTTCTCCAGTTGAGATTTTCAAAACTATTAGCATAAAATTCAACAGCATTATGCCAAGGGTGGGAGAATGAGGAATCGACTGGGAAGGGGCACTTTTCTGAGTTCATGGAAATGTTTTCTATCTTGCTTATGGTAATGCTTGTGTGGGGTTTATATCTGTCAAAAGTCATTAAAATTTTCACTTAAAATCAGTGCCTTTTACTGTATACAAACTATACACCAACAAAGTTGATTTCTTTAAAAAAACCTCTTTTATATTTAGTTATTTTCAATGTGTCTGTCATTTATTCAATATGGTTGTAATTTCAGCCTTCATTTATGGCCACAGAAGAGCACTGTCATCTTACCACTTTCATGTTTTTTCCTTTCTTTTTTTAAGGTTTCTGTGCTGCTTCTTTTGTTTCTAGCTCTTGTATGCATTGTTTTCTTTCTTTATTGAAGTGCAGTTGACACAAAATGTTACATTCGTTTCGGGTGTAAAATGTAATGATTCCACATCTGTATACTTTATGCTGGGCTCACCACAAATGTAGCTACCCTCTGTCCCCATACAACACTGTTACAGTGCCACTTACTCTTCCTTATGCTGCACCTTTCATCCCTGTGACTTATTCATTCCATAGCTGGAAGCCTGTATCTTCTACTCCCCTTCATGCATAATTTTCTTTTATAATTTTTCATTAGACAATTAGAAGATATGAACTCAGTTTTCAGTTCTACTAAGATATCCATTCAAGGTAAAGCAAAAAAAACACCTAAAGATATCTGCACCCCATGTTCATTATACATCATTTATAATAGCCAAGACATGGAAACAATCTAAGTGTCCATCAGTAGATGAATGGATAAAGAAAATGTGTTATAGGTATACAGTGGAATATTATTCAGCCATAAAAAGGAATTTTGCCATTTGTGACAACATGGATGGACCTTGAGAGCCTTATGCTAAGTGAAATAAATCAAACACCATATAATCTCACTCATATGTAGAATCTAAGGGGGGAATAAACAAGCTCATAGATACAGAGAATGGATCGGTGGTTGTCAGACACAGGAAGGTGAGCAGAATGGGTGAAGGGATCAAAAGGTACAAAATTCCAGTGATAAGAGAAATAAGTCATGGGAATGTAATGTACAGCATGGCAACTATCGTTATTAATAATATATTGCATATTTGAAAGTTGCTAAGTGTAGATCTTAGACATTCTCATCACAAGAAAAAACTTATGTAACTATGTATAGGGACAGATGTTAACTAACTTACTGTAGTAATCATTTCATTCTATATAGAAATATAAAATCAAAAGAAAGGAAGAAAACCCCACCTGATTCCTCTGATCATCAATGTCAAGAATTAGGCAGTATCACTGATTTCCCCGAGGAAGAAAGTACCTAGTAATTTCTCTGATCATCCCCATCTTGCCCAGACCAGGTACTCAATAAATATTTGAATAAGTGAATAATTAGAAAAGAGATAGATGTGATTAATTAGCCCTTCTCAAACACCAACTATGTAATGTATATATTCATAATGTACCACCTTTGGATTGATAGTGGGTTTCTCCTCTTTCAAATAGCAAGTTCACTATAGTACTGCATGTGGGCTTATGGAATGGATGAAAATTATTCATGAGAAAAGGATGCTCCCATTGTATTGGCAAAACATCAGAGGTAAGAGGTATATGATTGCCTTGATCTCAGTTTGTTGCTTGTCATCTTAGTACTAGCAGTGAATGGAAACTTTCATCGGGCCCAACATTGACTGGATAGGGTGTCAGTTTCACAAAGTGTGCAAATGGGGGAAAATTAAAAAACACAAAATAACTGTAATATCTAATGTCAAAGAGGAATCATACTTAGTCTCTGGAGGTGGAGCTTTAGTACACTTAGTATAGCATCATCCTCTCCCTACAAATTATAATTTGCAATGTCATGTGTAATAGGGTGACTGACTATCCTGGTTTACAAGGGACTGAGGGATTTCCCAGGATCAGGGGCTTCCAGTGCTAAAATCAGAAAAGTCTTAGGCAACCAGAAAGCCCACATGAACTGGAATGAGCTAGCTACCTTAAATACATACATAACATACATACAGGAACATACATAACATGTTTTATATCATACACGGGAAACAGCATATACTACCTAGCAATGAGAGGTAATGAGAGCCAGAATTAAGTTGAGATTTTAGAGAATAAGTTAAGAACTTACTATAGCATAGTCTCCACAGCAGATAGAATTTACACAGTAAGTGATTTTTTTAAATGGTGTTAGGATTGTTTGGATAAATGGTCTAATTTTACATCACTGGTAATACTTACAGACTGTGAGGACAAGGGCGCCATAATGATTACCCATCGTCACTTGGCTTTATGAGACCGTGTTGGAACCTACAGACTCTAGTCTACTGGCATGAGAAATACCAAACATTTGCCAAAAGTGCCAAGTCACCGGACCCACGGGGTTAGTTTATTTTGAAAATGAAACTGGACTTTCTACCAAGAACCAGAAAAACGTCGGAAACAACAAAAAAATCTGTGGTGTGTTTGTAAAAAACGAAGACTCTCACCCTGATCTAAACCAGACTGTTTTGCTCCTGGCTCCCTCCCGTTTCCCCTTAATTAAGCTAACTGGAAAGGAAAGGCTTTCATCAGACCAAAACAGCAATCTTCCTATCCTAATCTCCAGGACAAAACAGAGAATCTGGTCTGGAATTGAATTTGAAATATTAAAGAAAAATGACTACCAGCTTAATGCTGTCACTGTCCCATGTTTATTTTTCTTTCTTTTATGTCTGATATCAGGGAGAAAGTAATGTCATCTGCTGGAAATTTGAGCATGTTTGCATTTTGAGATAATGAGAATTAATGTTGGAGGGCCAAACTAACACCAAACCAGCCTTGTTCTTCCCATGTGTGTAAAACATTTTGTAATGACTTTCACTTAATTTGGGAGCCTGGCAGGCTGCCGCAAACCACCTAGATCCAAGTGGCTGAGTTTCTTTTTCGAAAAGAAAAATTTATATGCTGGAAGTCAGAAATTAGAGCATCGGGAGAAAAGAGCTCTGCAAATTGCTTTATCCATTTATCCATTTTATTTTTCCTCCATCTCTGTCTTCTTCTTTTCCAGCTGCTGATACACACAGCAATGATCTCTTACCTCACAGCTATTGTAAAGTCGAACCTTCCAGAGAAAGGGGCAGAGATGAATTTTCCTTAAGGAGTTGTAAACTCAGGGAACTCAGCACTGAGCCATCATCTGTGGGATTCATTCAGCGAGGAGGCCCAGACACAATGGTCATTTGTTGTGGGGCAGACAGGAGTTGACAGGATGTTTGACTTTTCAATAGACTGTTTTGCCAACTATACACACAGTCAGTGTGATTCGAGCATAAGAATCTCTTGCTTAAAATCTTTCTGTAGCCTCTCGACACCCATGGGGTAAATTCCAAACCCCTAACTCCCTTGGCAGGAGGCCCAAGCCTTTTCTTACAATTGGTCATCTTTAGCTCTCTGGCCTCATTTTCCTGCTGCCCATCCCACATGCCACAAGTCAAAATATCAAATGCCTGACAGTTCCCCAAACACATTGTGCTGTTCCATGTACATACACTTCCCACCATTAAGGAAACTCCTATTTACCCTCATGCATAAGCAATCACTCAGCATCCAGTAGGTGCTCAGTATATTTGTTGAAGGAATAAATTCCAAACTCAACTCCAACATCATTTCTCTGACTTCCCAAGATGGAAAGACTCTATTCTCTGTACATCCCCAATTCTTTGACTGTGCTTTTGACACAGTGGTTCACACCCAGGCATGATTTCGCCTCCCAGGAACATTTGACAATGTCTGGAGACAGTTTTGGTTGGCACACTGGGGGTATGATCCTGGCATCTGCTGGGTGAGGGTCAGGGATATTGCTGAACATTCCACACTACCCAGGGTGGTCCCTCACAACAAAGAAATATCTGACTGAATATCAGTAGTGCCAAGGTTGAGAAACACTGCTTAGCAGAACTCAGAGTTTGGAATAGTCATCTGGGGGCCATCTGTTTACTCCATTAGACAATAAGCTCCTTGATGTCAGGGACTGTATCTTCATTATCTTTGCAATCCCACTGTCTAGCACAATGTCTGGCATGTGCAAGATGCTCCAAGAAGGAAGAAATGACGCACTGCAGAAGTGCTAAGTAGTGATCATTCTCTCAGGGATTATGAAAAATAAAGATATGACTTGCTCCAACATGACATATAAACTCAAACTGAAATATAAGCTCAAAAAAGTTGCCCAATTTCAAAGAAATGGCATCTCTCCACTTTTTCCACTCCAAAGGGATTTCTTTCCAAGGGTGCAGAACCTTACCAGTAATGCCGTGTTGCGAGGTACCTTCTGCCTTGGGACAAGTGGCTTCTACCTCATTGTAATTTTCTCAGCCCCCAACAATTCACATTAAGGTTGATGTTCTATTTTCCTGCCAACTCTCAAAAGCACAGTGTCTTTGTAATTTGTGTCAGCTACAGCATTTCAGAATGCCCCATAAATAGGCCCCATTTGGGAGCTTTTTGGAAGTGCTATTTTGATACCTCTTCCATGCGTATTCACTTGGACTCCAGCCATTTGTCAGGGAAACAATTTGAAAAGGCAATTTGGAAGCCCACCCACATGATCTCGGTACCTCTTTCTTCTTGCTGATGGTATTAGACTAAAATTGGTCTCGTTTTGACTTTACCCACCCCTCTGACTAAATAACTAGATTATGTTTAGAATAAGAACTTGAAGCAAGATGGTCCAACTGCGAAGTCTGCGCTCCTCAGAAGCCTTCGCAGGAACCTCCTCCCTGCACTGCAATTCCCTCCATAGAATTGTGGTTTGCTTGGAAACACTGCAAGTAAATTATGGTCATAGTTGGTGTTTGCCATAATGAAAATGTGAGGGGTACGATATTCATTGAAGGTTTGTCTTCCCAGGAGAATCACCCTGCTTCACTGATGATTTGAATTGGGATTATCTTTACTAGCCAAATAAAAGCACGCACAATTCTGTTTAGATCCCCACAGAACTAAGTTGACCTCAGTTGGGCAAAATCCATCTTTCTTTGAGAGCATTCTACCATATAGTCTTCTTGAAATGTGAATTTATCACATTGTAGACTATGCATTTAACTTAATAAAAACAATTTATGAACCTCAATGAATATGTTTCACAATAGCCCTTTGCTTTATTTAAAAAAATAACAAACAATTATTACATATTATGATGTGCAAACAATGGACGGGGTTTCAAAGAAGGAGAATACTTGAAATTCACATCACAGCCAAGAAGCTTCAGCTGGACAGGCCAAAGGCCTCTACATGGAACCTGACAGTGAATGGTTGACACGTGGTTATTTCAGTGGCAAGGAAATGAGGAATTCAGAAAAAGAAAAATATCAGTGTGGATTAAAGTTCTCTGAGAAAGCTCATCAGAGAAGTAAAATAGGTAAGTGTTTTTTTTTTCATACCAGCCCCTCATGTTGCTTTATTTCCCTGTTTTGATAACTTCAGCCCTGTCTTATTTGTATTTGTCTTCTCTGTTTGCTGACATCATCACCTTCTGGAGGGCAGAAGCCATGGCTGCCCATCGCTGGATCTCTGTAGCCGATAGTCAGTGACTGCTACAGAGATTTCCGTGCATGGTAGTTGAAGAGAAAGTGAGAACTGTCCTGTTGTTACTTTCTTATACACACTGGGCGAAAGTGCTCAGTGTAATGACATAGAAAAGAAAACAAGATACCAAAGAATGTGTTGTGCTCCGTAGTGTCAAAGAGGAGGCAGAGGGGAGGGCGGGTCTGCATGTGTGACTCAGCACCATCTGATCCTGCTTTGCACTGTACCAAAGTCAAATTGCTTTTGCCCCCTCCTGGGCTTATAGAGGATGAGAATTTAACCTGTGTTCCCACTTAAAATAGTTTATTCGGTTTTATTCTCCCATTGGCGTTCCTAAAATGACTAAATTCAAAATAATTTCAAAGCCACATTAAAAATAAAATCAAAATCCACAAGTCCATGCCTTAATCTTTTTCTTCATGGCCTAATTCACAACTTCTTTAGAGTCTGGAATTTACTCCAGGGCAACTCTGCCAATATTCTGTATTTAATTGCAGTTTGTAGTTTGAGATCATTATTCATGCTCATGAATTGCATTGAATTTACACATAAATTTTACTTGTCTAATTTACTAATTACTGGGAGGGAGAAATGTGGCGGCATCTTAATCGAGGAAAAACATCTCAAATGCTTTTGCACACGTTTTACATTTGGCATAACCTAAAACACATTTCCCCACAAAACTTGTTCCCTTAACTCTTAAGCCCCTGAGTATTTCAATGGAAACACAATACTTTTTATCTGGATTCATTTACACTCTCATTTACTCATCAGCATGATGTGTTGTAAGATATTTAATATTCTCCAAGAGCCCTTTTTTTCTTCTGCACATTTCAAAGTTTTTCCTGTAGGAAACACTGTGTTCCAAGCCATAAATTGAGTCTGAATCCAGAAAACAGGATTTGGGGGAAGCCATAAATTCCAAATGAGTTCCAAGTGGTACTGATCTGAACTGCCCATTATCCGTAGAATGTGGTGACCAAAATGAGAACCGCGGGCCCAGAGCGGAGAAGATGTTTTGAGTCCAGTGGCATCAGTGCTCGTGCTCAGAAAAGAGTACCTTGCATCCTCACTCCCACTTTGTTGATTCTAGGACAGCGTCTTTCTCGAGAGACAGGTGTCACCACTGACGAGTCCTCTCTGGGAGCACTCTGCCTTCCGGGGTGAGTTTCTTCTCCTGGAAGTGAAGTGCTGTGAGGAACTGCCTGTCACAAGTGGCAGAAGGACGTTCCCACCCATGACCACTGATTGACAACAGAGCAGACGTAACCGAGCCTGCAGTTGATTCAGGCTGATAGCTGACTTTCCTGTCCAATTTCTTTTTATCGAAAGTATTGGAAACCGATTCTGGTAAGCTAGTTTAAAAATACTTTTATTGGCAGGATATCAAGGCCCTTCTTGGAATTCAAGGAAAAGTTGTAAATCTAGCTCCCTAAGACATATGGCCAAAAGAGGCTGGTAGAAGCCCAGTGCTATGGATGGATCGGGCAAATCACAGAAAAGAAAATACGGCTGAGCAGGTGCCCAGATGGTGTCTATCTAGCAGGGCTACCTACTGCAAACTAGTAATTCCCCAAACGGCCACTCTACCAACTAACTAATCCACGGTTTGTTCTTTTGATTCTTCTCTTCGTCAATATGGGGATTGTGGCCTCCACATTTTCATTGGTTTAAAAAATTATTTTATTCTTAAATTATTTGTCTGTGGAATCGAGCATAGTATTATAACTTTCAGATTTCACATTCAAAACGTACTATTATTTTCTATACGTAATTGATTCATGGCTTCTCTTGAGATGCTGGGATCCTTACGTGATGAAACAATTTCTGTAACTGACTCACCCTGTTCATGAGAAACAAGTGTCAGTATATTACACTGTGACTCCAAAAACTTCTCTTCCAGTCTGAAGGCTTATCATCATTGGACCATTTTTTTTTTTTTTTTGTAACCACCACATCCTAACCTCTAAGAAACCTGTTTCAAAACAGATGAGATAGTTTCTCTCTTTAAAATATTTAGTTTTCAATCCAAAACATATTTTGAAGTAATTGCTTGGGCAATATACTTGCCCAAAGGCATGCACATGAAGCTAACATGTAATTATTAGATAATTAGATAGTCAAAATTTATATTTTCATAAAAATTCATGGGATCTCTTTAAAATTGCTGATAGAAAATTGATAGTCTGTTTTGAATTACTTAAATCCATGCATTGTAAATACGGTAAACTTTCTGTTGGGATTTCCAGGTAGCCAATGGTGCTGAAGGCTCAGATTCAAGGTTTGTAATAAGTTAACACAGAGACTGTAAAGTGATACCTGACAATCTTAAGGCAAGACAAGGGAATCCACACATCTGCTTATCAGTGAGCAATGACTTCTCAGCCTCTCTAGGTAAAGCTTACTCCTTGCAACCTCAGCCCTTGTAAAAATCTTATCCTACATCTAAAAAGCAGGTCTATTCAAAGGCTGCAAATAAAAGACAGCCTTATTAAAGGCGTATTCCCCAGTTCGGCTGTTTACTGGCATGCTTGCCAACATGAATCCAAAGTACTCATTTTCAGGAGACATCATGTCCACGTTCTTAAGGTTGAAAAATCCCTGCAGAGAGGAAAGTCACTAATGTGTTCTTTCTCTTTTTCTGATTTTACTGGGTCAAGAGAAAAACCTGTAAACAGAGCTTGCTTTCATCATCTGCCAAACACATGGACCCAAGGTTTTCCTCCAAAGGGAGGAGATCTTATTGGCAGTCTAAGAGAATAACTTTACCCACAAGGAGCAAAAAATACCCTTCGGCAAGCACCTTCTCCTCAGGTATACACGGTTCAAAATTTTAAATATCTAGGAAGACAATATTCAGAAGAAAATAAGTATCAAGAGTGAAGATATAATGATAGATGGCACTGAGACAATATAATATTTCATCTATTCTCAATATGGTGCCACACATCCCCACAAATTAACATGGGCCTGAAAGAAATCAGACTGTGGTCAAATAAGAATTTGAATTTAAAATGCTGTAAGATGTGTTTCTCACTAACTATGGCATTTTGCATGGAAGCTTAAGAAAGATATTATGATTTGAAAATGCTTACTATCATAAAACAATAAGGCGAAAGGGTCCTTAATAGAGCAGTACAACACTTGTTTTTCAAACAAGTGAGATGAAAACAAGAGAACTGAGGTTCCCCAAATGGCATGATCGTTACATGGCAGATTTCAGAGCAGAATTGGAAATTTATGACTTCCAATAGTCTTTTCCAGCTTATTTGGGATTAAAGCGTGAATTCTGATTTGAGGATTTATGAAAATAATTTACAATTCCACCCTCAGAGGCCATCTGAGTACTCTCTGTGTACTGAGATATCATGGAGGTTACAAAGAAGAGTAAGAGAATTTCTGCTCTAATGTATGTGCGACCTAAACACAATATGATTATCTGGGTCCATCACCCATAGAAAGTGTGACTTTAGATAATATTTTGCAGAAAATATTATAAATGAATTTTTAAATAGAGTTTTATATTTACTTCCATTTGAATACCAAAAGTAATTAAGTATGTGCATGAATAATCTTAGGAAAAGGAGACCATTTGTTTAGTTCAGTTTCTTTACCTGTTTTATGGGAGAACTAACTTATACTTGTCATGACTGATACCGTAATTCAATGAGACAACATGAGCAAGACATTCAGAATTGTGCCAGGTGCATAGTATCCACTCAGCAAATGCTGGTTTCCTTGAGGAATAGTATTCCTTGAGGAATATGAAAATCTTTCTAATCAGTCTCTATGACTGACTATCTCAAATCCTTTTTGCATAAAACAGGGCATGAATTCATGGATACACAAAGAGCTCAAGGATAAATTCTAGGACAGTGTTTGAAAATGTGCATTCAATTATTATTACTTTCCCTTGGCCTTGTCAAAATGGCCACATGATTTCAGGTCTCCAGCCCTTTGTGTGTCAACCTTAATGAGGTTGGTTTTCAGTTTTATTGGATAACAAAGAGCCCGACAATCACCTCCCTCTACTTCAGTTCTTCCTTCAAAGACTTACTCTATTGGGTTGAATCACGTCCCCCCAAATTCACATCTACCTACAACTTATGAATATGACCTTGTTTGGAAATAAGGTCTCTGCAGATGTAATCAAGTTAAGAGGAAGTTATTGTGCATCAGCGTGGGCACTGAATCCAGTATGATTATTGTTCTCATAAGAGAAAACAGAGACACAGATGGGAAGGGAAGATGGACATGGGAGGCTGGAGACAGAGTTTGAAGATAGACATCTGCATCTGCCACAAACCAAGGAATGAATGAGAAGGACTGTAGGCAACCACCAGATGAGGCAAGGAAGGATCCTCCCCTAGAGTCCTTGGAGAGACCATGGCCCTGCTGACTCCTTATTCTGAGACTTCTAGTCTGCAGAATTGAAAGGGAATGCCTTTCTCTCGTTTGGGGCCATCCAGTTTTTGGTCATTTGTTTCGGCAGCCCCAGGAAATGAACACCTGCTCGTGCAAAGGTCATGGATGTTTGCCAATGATTATGTAAACCATCCTTTGTGTTGTACCAATTGGGCAGCAACTCTCTAGTAACCCTCATTTGGGCCTAACGGTAGGACTTGGACTTCTAAAATCTGCACCATTCCTGTTCAGAGAGGCTGTTGAAAAATAAAGTCACCTCTAGTATCCTTTCTAAGGAGTACAGACTTATTTTCTCCCATTGAGCCTCACCACTCAGGCTCTCTCTGAGATCAGATAGTTTTCCATTCCTAATGAAGCAGAGAAATGCAAAATCCAGAAGGCCTTGGAGAAATACCATAAGGGGACAATCTATGACAACTGGGAATTTCAGGCAAGAAAATATTCATGGCTGATTGACCTTGGGGGATATTAAAGTGGGCTTTAGGATTTGGAACTTCCCTATTTGAGCTTCTGCCTTGACCCCTTCTATCCTGGTTGCACATAAGACAGAACTGGAGAAGTGGATTTCTGTTCACAGGAGCATTTTGCTCCCACAGGACTTTTCAGTTAATCTTGGATTAAGCACATTATGTCCAGACTTGTTAAGGGTCTGGCTTCACTTGTATGCCGTTATATTGGAATACAAAGGGCAGCATATGAAAATATAAATAAATCTCAGAATGAAAGTAAAAAGCACATACACAATTATATTAATGTTGATCCATATGTTTCATGTGACTCTTCCATTCTAGTGTTCAGTCTATTAATAACCTATTACAGTAATTTTCAAACTAGGCCTTTGTATCTTTCCTCATTCAACCTGTCCTTTCAATAAATAAGAGATATGCAGCCCTGACCTGGAATTGAACCCACAAAAATGAAGAAGACAAGACTTCTGTCTTCAAGAACTCATGTTTTTGTAAGGGACATACACACACACACACACACACACACACACACACACACACACAATTTAAGGATAAAAGGTAAATGTAAAAGGACCATGGTTATAAAAATAATCAATTTTTCTTCAGAGGGTCAGATCAGTCTTCAGGGACAAATGAGGGAATATTTGAGCTGGTCTTAGAAAGTGAGCAAGTGTGAGAAAGAGAAAGAAAGGAAGAGAAAGAATGAGAGAGAGACAGAGTAGAGAGAGAGAAAGAAGAGAGACAGAGACACAGAGAAAGAAACAGAGAGAGAGGGAGAGACAGAGAGAGAGAGATGGTGGTGGAGAGAGGGAAAGAGGGGAAGAAAGTGAAAGAGGGAGAGAAAGGACAAAGCTAGGGCTCTGAAATCCATGACCTATCCTAGAAACACTGCATTCAGACCAGATTAATCTACCTGTAGCACGGCTCTAACCATCTCCTCTGCTTATAAAACATCACTGTCTGCCTTGATTCGCCACCCATTGCTTCCACAGTGAGGTCCCATCAGCTGGAATTTAAGACTTCCATGAATATACCTCAGTTTTATTCCTGTTACTGCCCTCCCCCATCTCATTCTCTGCTCCATCTGTATAATGTCTCCCAGGTCTTTGCTACCATAGCTCCAGGAAGCCAACCCTACTCCCTTCACCCTCCTCCTCACCATGGCCCATGTTTCAAAACCACCTCTTCAGGAGGTCCTCCTTTTTTCTCTCGATTAGTGATGTTCTTCCCGTTTCCAAATTCCCAAAGCACCTCATCTCTTCCTCTCTCATGACATGTGTGATAGATTTTGTTATATTTTCCACATATTTGCTGCCTTCACAGTCGTGCCCAACCCTGCAGCTCCTCCCTGGAGTCCCACTGGCATTGGACATAGCCAGTGACTTCCTCAGCCTCACAGAACATGAGAAGGAGTGACTAGAGTGCAAAAGCTCTAAGGAGCTCCACGTGGTGTGGCCATGGGGCCAACATGTCCCAAGAGGAGCTGTTCCTTCTGCCTGATTCCAGGAATGTCAATAGCATGGAACAGAAATGCAGCTGACCTATGAATGACTCTTCTAAGCAAGAATTATTGGGAGCCACTGAGAGTTTGTGGTTGTATTATCAAAATGTAGTCCATCAAAAGATGATTTATACAAGAGATTTCATATTCTGCCTTAAATGATCAATGTTTGTATATGTGTCTTTTCTTCTTAATTACAGTATAAGCTCCTTACAGAATCTGTGTGTGACCCATCTTTTAATTTATTACTCTTGTCACAGTGCCTGGTGTCCAATAGTTGCTTACTACACATTTATTGACTCACTTAATAAATGAATGTAGGAAATGGGTGTGTGATGCACTGGCAAGAACACACAGAGGGTGGAGCAGGCAAGCTGTGATGATGAGAACGGAAGAACCAGCTCATTTTCTAGTTTCAGTTAGGCTTGACTCTTTATCCTTAGTGCTCCTTGCCCTGCTGGGCTATATCAACTAGCCAGTTGGAGATTTATTTTTAATCTAGAGATTCAGTTTACAGTCTTCAAGATAAAGAACAGAATTTATTTTGAGAGTTAGACTATGAAAACTGAAAGATTAGGTTAACAAAGTTACATTTCAGGATAAAGATCTATTAGTATCTTAACCTGATATGCTAAAATAACAGATGTGGTGACAATTATGAGGAGTAGCCTGATCTCCAGGTCTCTTAGAGGACACCTGGGAAGTTATAGGAGGTAGATTGTAGATGTGCTAGAAGGTTCATTAAGTCTCCTTGGAGTCATGGTGGGGACCAGTGCTTCTTCCATCTTAATGTGCTTGCTAAAATGCAAATTCTCATAGGGATGTTAATGGAGAGGTACTGAGAACACATTTCTTTTTTTTTTTTTTAAGATTTTATTTATTTATTTGAGAGAGAGAATGAGAGAGAGAGAGAGAGAGCACATGAGAGGGGGTAGGGTCAGAGGGAGAAGCAGACTACTTGCTGAGCAGGGAGCCCGATGCGGGACTCGATCCAGGGACTCCAGGATCATGATCTGAGCCGAAGGCAGTCGCTTGACCAACTGAGCCACCCAGGCACCTAAGAACACATTTCAAACAAGCTCTTAGACACTGTAGCTGGTCCTTGGATCACCCTCTGAGTAGCAAAGTATTGAAGACTCTGGGGTTGAGTTGGCCTTGGGACACTATCATTGATACCTTGTAGCAAAGTTGGTCTCAGTGCCTGATGGGAGTGTGGGACACAGCTAACATTTATACCATTGGGGAAAGTCTGTGTTTCTGTACTTTCCTCAAAGTCAGAAAGGAAGCACTTTGCTTGTGATGCACAGTGGACATCATGGCCAAGAAGTTAAAAGCACCAGGACTGGAAATAAAGTCTTGGGTTCAAATTTCAGCTCTTTAGTCTAATGGCTGGGCAACCTTGAGCAGTTTTTTAACCTCTCAGAGCCTCCATTTCCTTGTTTGTAAAAAGAGAGAATATCAGAAAGTAGCCTAGATACTGGAAGGGACTGAGCCCTCTTACAACTTGGCATCAGGATCAAGATGTTAAAAGAACTCTCTTCCTACTGAAGTTTGGACCTGGGTGCGAATTTAAGAGATGTCATACCAAAGTGAATATGGTGGAGATGCCTGCCTGCAACATTTACAGAAACTGTTTATAAAGTAGTTACCTGTTTTTTTGATCCCCTCACTGACTTCAAATAAAACAAGAATTGAGAACAGAAAAGAAGGGATGGTTTGGAAGGAGATATCTTTGTAAAGAGGTGTTGCAGTACCATGTTGCATTACCCCCCACTCCTCCAGTAGGGATGGGGTGCTGCTTTTTCATCAAACACCCAGCGAGAGTTTTCCATGGGCCAGCTGGAGAGCATGCAATGCATCCCCTGCATTTGGGAGACATGGAAGACTTGAGTCTGATACCTAGAACACTACGTAAGCCTGTCATGACAAATGTAGTTTGCAGCAACTTGTCTGTGCTCCCAATATTTTTTGGGTCCATTTCTCATGGAGCAGAGTGGGGAGATAGAGGGACAGCCAGACACACACACACACAGACAGAGGGAGAGCAAGGCCAGGCACATGACCGTCTTGGGTGCTGTACAGAAGAAAGTAAAGAAACCCAGCAGTAAAAAGGCTAATATGAGATCCCTAGGGGTTCCCCACTTGGAGTAGGATGTGACTTTTAGGATCAAAGTAACAACACAAATAAGGTCATTGGTGATGGAAACTCCTGAGAACAAAGAAGGTGTCAACAAGAGAAGGGAAAAGAAGGAGTAAGCCTCATTCATCTTCCAGGCCCCAGTGTGCAGTCAGCCCTCATCAATACCTGTCAATATGACCTTTCATTTTCTCTTTCCATTCCATCCTCTGCCTGTTCTGACCTGATCAGAAAACATCTAAGAAGTGCAGGACAATAGGGAAGGAAAGGTCAGAAGGAAAAAGGAAAAAGTACCTACCATCTTCCTTAAGACTGTAGCTCTCAAGACGAGGGAGGGGAGATCTGATATTGAAAAAGTTTGACCTTTTGATTAAATCTTGGTCTGGACATTCTGACTTCAGAATCAAGACTTCTTAAAGTTATTATAAGAGCTATTACCTGTCTATTACCTAGGGATAGGCAGAAAATTCTTGGGCCTACTGAAGTTTTCATAAAGGGGCAATGGAGGGTAATCTCCTGAAATAATTGTAATGGCATAATGGGAGATAAATAATAAGCATAATATTAAGTTGCATTTGATTACATCACAGTTGTGCTTGTTCAAATACCAGTCAAATCTATCTTGGCAGCAGAACAGAAGACCCATTCATGACAAGGCAAGATCTGCATGTGGAGAGAGGCATCAGTGGGGGAAGGTGGGGAACTGTAAAGCCTATTGAAGAGCAGGCTTGAGCCACTTAATATTCTCCATGGAAGCAGCTGTTTTGAGGGACTATGGCATCTCTAGACTTATGGAGGGTGAGCTCAGGAACCAAAAAGCAGATTGTTTGCACCCAAAGAAGGAGACTAGGGGAGAGGCCCACCGTATTCTCCCTACCACTATAAATGTTAGCAAAGCTTCCCCTGTCTGCTCCCCTTCCAGCCCCAGGAAGTCTTTATAGTAGTTTTAATATCTGGTTCAGGTTAACACAGGGCACGTCAACAAGAGGATGGTTGAGATACAAAGGTACTGTTTCCTGAGTTACCTGGAAAATCACGCGAATCCCTTCCTCCCTCACTCTTGCTCACAGTGGCAGCAATTAAACCAGTCTTCCTTCCCAGCTTCCTCACTCCTCACTGCCTGCCATCTTTAGAGAGCTGCTCCATTCTGATACCTTTCTCAGAATAATCTTGTGTCCTGGCTCTACTCTCTCCAGACAACCTTTCCTTCTGACTTACATTAAGGAGAAAGAAGGAGTAGGAGTTTTATGTGCTAAAAACTAGAGAAAAGAGGAAATAAATCTGATAAAGCTGCTAGGAATGAGGCACTTCAAATTCTATCACATTCTTCCTGAGCATAGAAAGGGGTTGTAGGCTCTTATACATTAAAATATGTGACAACTGCAAATCTGTTGAGGCTGTGTATCACCAGCCCCAGGGTGTCACGGCATAGGCTCGCTTCCTTAGAAAGCACACTGTGGTAGGAAGAGCACAGGCTTTGGATTGGACACGTGTATGCTTGAATTCCAATTCTGACAGCAGTTCGATTTTGTACATTTATGCACTTAGCCATTTATTACTACAGTACACTTTATTAAAGGACCTACTGTGTGTGGAGTGCTGGAGAGATACTGGCGCCACATTGCTCTAGGAAATGAGTGCCTGTCCTCAAGCAACTCTAGCATAGTGAAGGAGATGGACATTGTGACAAATAGACTGCAGTGTGACTAGCACAAAAACTGAGATATATGGAGGTCTTCCTATTATCCACGTGAGGAAGAAATGCCCTTCACTGAGACAGAAGTAGAGGATGAATGTGAGCTTACAATTGGACATTGGGCTGAGTGGAGGACACTAGGTGTTTGTTAATTGACAGAGGATTGGAAAGACATGGTGCATCTGAAGGTGTGTGAATTTCCCATCCTTAGCACAGGGTGGTAATGAGAAGAGGTGGGAGATAAGGGTAGAAAGGCAGACATGGGCAAGATCATGAGATTGTGGGGGCCTTATAAGCCATCCTAAGGAGTTTATAGTTACCCTACATACAACAAAAACCACTAAAGAGTTTCATGCAGGGAAAAGCCATGATCATATTAATATTTTAGAAATATTTCTCTGAATGAAGTATTTGAAGGAAGAGATTGAAACCAAGAGGAAAGTTAGGATATTATTGCGACAGTTTGGGTGAGAGAAGGCAAATTTCTAAACTGAAGTGGGAATGGAGGGGAGAAGTGTGAAGTTAGGTATCCAGAGTAGCAGATCTAGAGACAAAGGTTTGAGTGCAAGTCATTTATTTGGGAGAATATAGAAATAAGATAGTAAGCTGAAGAAGTGGCAGAAAGAAGGAAGCCAAGACACATAGCAAAAATGATTTGGTTACCACTGTGGACTTGAGGCTGAATTTTACTGAGAACCTGTGCAGAGTGTGTTAACTGTTGTCCCATGGTGGGGGGACGGTATTTACTCACAATTCTCATTTGTCATTGGTGGGAAGCTCTCCTGAGGGCATTAGCTCGCTGATACTTTAGGCCCGTCCTACACATATGCAGAGGAAACTTCTGAAGAGATAGAGGACTTTAGGCAGGGAATTGTGAGCGCTTGAAACCAGAAGCCATTGATGTGCTCAGGAATAATAAATGTCAAGGAGATACAGGCAGGGCATCAACAGTCTCTGCAAAAGGAGGTGACAAGTTAAGAGGCGGAATGAATAAAGCACTGGACTCAGGGCACCTGGGTGGCTCAGTCAGTTAAGCATCTGCCTTCAGCTCAGGTCATGATCTCTCAGCAGGAGATTTCCCTCTCCCTCTGCCTGCTGCTCCCCTTGCTTGTGCTCTTTCTCTCTCTCTGTCAAATAAATAAATAAAATCTTAAAAAAATAAAGAGTTGGATACAGGAGATAAAGGAGAGGGAATAGTCTAAAATAATTTTCAAATTTCTCATGGGAGTAACCAGAAGAAAATTAATTTTAATTAAGTCCTGAATGAGAGTAAGGAAGAATAGAAGATTGAGGATAAAAAAATGAATTTGGAAAGTTTCTTAAGCCCTGTGAGTTTTAAGTTCTATTTTTGAAATATAAAATTACCTGTATAGTCACTATTTGCAGATGACATCTTACTGTATGTAGAAAACCCTAAAGACTCCACCAAAAAGCTACTATAACTGAAAAATAAAATCGGTAAGGACATAGGATATAAAATCAATGCACAGAAATCTATTGCATTTCTATACACTAATAATGAGGCATCAGAAAGAGAAATTAAGAAAGCAATCCCACTTACAATTCTGCCAAAAATAATAAAATACCTAGGAATAAGCTTAACCAAAGAGATGAAAGACCTGTGCTCTGAAAACTATAAAATGCTGATGAAAGAAACTGAAGATGACACAAACAAATGGGAAGATATTCCACGCTCATGGATTGGAAGAACAAATATTGTTAAAATGTCTATACTACCCAAGAAAATCTACAGATTTAATGCAATCTCTATCAAATACCAATAGCTTTCTTCACAGAACTAGAACAAATAATTTGCATGAAATCACAAAAGACCCTAAATAGCCAACACAGCCTTGAAAAAGAAAAACAAAACTGGAGGTATCACAACTCCAGACTTCAAGTTATACTACAAAGCTGTAGTCATCAAAACAGTATGGTACTGGCACAAAAATAGACACATAGATCAACGGAGCAGGACAAAATGCCCAAAAACAAACCCATGGTCAATTAATCTTTGACAAAAGAGGCAAGAATATGCAAGGGAAAAAGACAGTCTCTTCAACAAATGGTATAGGGAAAACTGGACAGCAACTACTCCCTCACATGATACACAAAAATAAACTCAAAATGGATTAAGGTCCTAAATGTTAGACTAGAAGCCATAAAAATCCTAGACGAGAGCACATACAATAATTTCTGACATTGGCCATAGCAACATTTTCTGGATATGTCTCCTGAGGCAAGGGAAATAAAAGCTAAAATAAATTATTGGGACTACATCACAATAAAACACACACACACACACACACACACAAAAACACTTCTGTACAACAAAGGAAACAATCAATAAAACTAGATACCCTACTGACATACCTGATAAAGGGTTAGTATCCAAAATATATGAAGAACTGATACAACTCAATTCCCAAAAAACAAATAATCCAATTTAAAAATGGGCAAAAGACCTGAACAGACATTTCTCCAAAGAAGACATCCAGATGGCCAACAGACACATGAAAAGATGCTCGACATTACTCATAATCAGGGAAATGCAAATCAAAACTACAATGAGATATCACCTCACACCTCTTGTAAGGTAATAGTACATTGTATGTTAACTAACTGGAATTTAAATAATAAGTTAAAAAACCCAAACACAAGAAACAACAAGTGTTGGCAAGGATGTGGAGAAAAAGGAACACTCGCGCACTGTTGGTGGGAATGCAAACTGGTGCAGCCACTGTGGAAAACAGTATGGAGATTCTTCAAAAAATTAAAAATAGAACTACCCTAGGATCCAGCAATCACACTACTTGGTATTTACCTAAAGAATACAAAAACACTAATTTGAAAGGATATGTGCACTCTTCTGTTTATTGCAGCATTATTTACAATAACCAAATTATGGAAGCAGTTCAAGTGTCCACCGACAGATGAATGGATAAAGAAAATGTGGTATATATAATACAATGGAATATTATTCAGCCATAAAAAAGAATGAAATCTTGCCATTTGCAACAACATGGATGGAGCTAGAGAGTATAATGCTAAGCAAAATAAGTCAGAGAAAGACAAATACCATATCATTTTACTGTTATGTGGAATTTAAGAAACAAAACAAACGAGCAAAGGGAAAAAAAGACAGACAAACCTAAAAACAGACCCTTAACCATAAAGATCAAATCGAGGGTTACTAGAGGGGTAGTGGGGGGATGGGTAAAATAGGTGAAGGGGTGAGTACACTTATCATGGTGAGCATTATGTATAGAATTGTTGAATCACTACATTGTATACCTGAAACTAATATAACACTATATGTTAACTATACTGGAATTAAAACTAAAAACTTAATGAAAAAAAATCTGTTATGGTGTTGGTATAAGGGGGAATTGATCCAATATTTATAAAAAGCCCTATTCAGTACCTAGCATGAAATTAATGTTCAGTAATAAGTAATATCTATTCTTTGCTTACTATGTGAGGAGATACAATTTTACATACTTAATGT